>NW_027453848.1:825000-907906 GCF_040206685.1 Ascaphus truei | reverse complement strand
TGGGATGCTGTTTGGGTGGGGGGGTTAATGGTGGTGGGGGTGGGGGGTGTTGTTTAATGGTTTTGTTAAATATTTATGAAGGAAAGAGTCTGTACCTGATTGGTAGCAGGTGTTCAGGGTTGTCTCTGTTGAGAGTTGTGAAGCTGGTCCCAAAAAAGGTGCAAATGTCTCACAGGTGCAAATGTCTCAGAGCAGTGAGGGTTAGGTGCTGCAATTCCCAAAGCTCAGTGAGGGGTAGGAGAGTGTGTCAGTGGTGTAGCTCAGTGAGGGGTGTCACAGTGTGGCAGTGTTGTTGGCCGCCGACCAATGACAGGTGTGCGGGGGCGGGCGGGGTGCTGGCCGCACACCAATAACAGGTGTGCGGGGGCGGGCATGGGCGACCAATGACAGGTGTGCGGGGGCGGGCATGGCCTGAGGCGGAGTGACAGGCCAAAGGTGCAATGCCATTGTCCCTAGGGACACCGAACATCCAGGCAGCATTCAGGCATGCATGCATGCAGGCATACAGTGCTTTCAATAATATATTATAAGATGTATGTCATAGGACAAGCTTTCGAGAGTTTTCCTCTCATCCTCAGGTCTGCAATATGGATATACAAAGGTTTCTATGAATTAAACAGGTTTGGAAAAGAAAAAAAAACACAGGAAGAATAAAGGACAGAGAGATGTAGGTGAGGTGGGGTGGGAATGTTAGAAGGCACTGTTTTATTGAACTAATTTATTCTATACTATCGCAGCTGGACTAAAACGGCTATTTACACACACTGTAAATATTCCTGTATATTCATTTGCATGTCTTAGACAGGTCTGCAACCCTTATCACCCAGCACACCACACTTCCACTGCAGCAAGGGATTATGGGAAATGACATGCAAATGAGCACACAGTGCCACCTTTTTATCTCAAGCTCACATTACATGAACAACACTTAGCCAATGCATGCTGCTTTAAATAAAGCTTTTAAGCAAGGACTTGGGAGATGCAAAGTCATTTAACCCACTCACAGACATGTTTCAAACTTGATGGGTATCAGTGTGAGGTTGGTTTCTGACATTTGCTCATTTGAGATTAAAGAGTAGGTAATCAACACATTTATTAAGGTTATGATGGGTAAAAAAAAGTGACAAAAACCCTCCACAGTGTAGCATATAGCAACTGTAAATATTCCTGTATATTCATTTGCATGTCTTAGACAGGTCTGCTATATATATATACTAGCTGATATACCCGGCGTTGCCCGGAGGCCGTGAGGGGGGGCGTGAAGGCAGGGGGGGGGGCGTGAAAGGCAGGGGGGGGCGTGAAAGGCAGGGGGGGCGTGAAAGGCAGGGGGGGCGTGAAAGGCAGGGGGGGGGGCGTGAAAGGCGGGGGGGGGCGTGAAAGGCGGGGGGGGCGTGAAAGGCGGGGGGGGGGGGGGGTGAAAGGCGGGGGGGGGGTGAAAGGCGGGGGGGGGGTGAAAGGCGGGGGGGGGCGTGAAAGGCGGGGGGGGCGTGAAAGGCGGGGGGGGGGGCGTAAAAGGCGGGGGGGGGCGTAAAAGGCGGGGGGGGGCGTGAAAGGCGGGGGGGGGGGGGTGAAAGGCGGGGGGGGGCGTGAAAGGCGGGGGGGCGTGAAAGGCGGGGGGGGCGTGAAAGGCGGGGGGGGCGTGAAAGGCAGGGGGGCATGAAAGGCAGGGGGGGCAAGACACACACACAGTGTGACACACACACACAGTGTCACACACACACACACACACACACACACACACAGTGTCACACACACACACAGTGTCACACACACACACACACTGTCACACAGACACACAGTGAGACACACACACACACGTCACCTAGAGCGACACACACGCGACACCTAGCTGTAGTTCAGGCCGCCGCCATCTTGTCACTCGGCGCCGCGAGGGAACTACTTCCGGCCGCCGCCATCTTCTCAGTCGGCGCCGCCGCCATCTTAGGCGCATCGCGAGGGAGGAAGGGGGTCCGCTGCCTGTTCCCCCGCCGGGGATGGAGATGAGGCGCCGCGAGGTCCGCTGCCTGTTCCCCCGCCGGGGATGGAGATGAGGGGAGCGGGAGCGCCGGGAGAGGTGAGCGGAGGGGGTGTAATGTGCGCGCGTGTGCACAGGGACATCTAACTCGGCGCCGCCGCCATCTTAGGCGCATCGCGAGGGAGGAAGGGGGTCCGCTGCCCGGGGATGGAGATGAGGCGCCGCGAGGTCCGCTGCCTGTTCCCCCGCCGGGGATGGAGATGAGGGGAGCGGGAGCGCCGGGAGAGGTGAGCGGAGGGGGTGTAATGTGCGCGCGTGTGCACAGGGACATCTTGTCACTCGGCGCCGCCGCCATCTTAGGCGCATCGCGAGGGAGGAAGGGGGTCCGCTGCGCGGGGATGGAGATGAGGCGCCGCGAGGTCCGCTGCCTGTTCCCCCGCCGGGGATGGAGATGAGGGGAGCGGGAGCGCCGGGAGAGGTGAGCGGAGGAGGTGTGTGTGTGTACACAGGGGTGAGAGTGTGTGTGTGTGTACACAGTACTGACAGTGTGTGTGTGTACACAGGGCTGAGAGTGTGTGTGTGTGTGTGTGTGTGTGTGTGTACAGGTTGTTGTTTCACAGGGGTGAGTGTGAATGTGTGTGTACACAGGGGTGACTGTGTGTGTGTGTGTGTGTACAGGGTTGAGTGTGAGTGTGTGTACAGTGTTGAGTGTGACACTGAGTGTGTGAGTGTGAGGGGGTGACTGTGTACCAAGGAGTCCTCAGAGGTTCTGGCCGTGTGGTGTGACTGCAAGTGTGTGAGAGTGAAGGAGGTGATGTCACAGTGGGGCGTACCTCTTGGCCAATGAGTCACGGACCAATCAGATTCACCGCAGATAGCACTAACCTCACTAACCATTCGATTTTATATATTAAGATATATATATATATATATATTTTTTTTTAATTTGTAATATTTATGTACTTATTTTTTATGGTTATAGGTTTTATTATTATTTGTGCTAGAATTATTTAGTATTACTGCACCGACACACTTTATTCGAGCAAATACCCAGTATGTACCTGGCAGATACCTGGAATGCGCCGCTCCTCACCTCTGACAAGCCCCGTTGCGTTTGCCTTCCCAGCCTGGGTTCATGCCTGGCTGACGGGCGGCTGATCTGTTAAATGATAATGATTAGGATTTAATAGGCTGCAATGCTTCGCGTGTCTACCAGATGGCATAAATTCATGAATTGTAATGCAGTATATATATATACTAGCTGATATACCCGGCGTTGCCCGGAGGCCGTGAGGGGGGGGCGTGAAAGGCAGGGGGGGCGTGAAAGGCGGGGGGGGGGGGGGGCGTGAAAGGCGGGGGGGGGGGGGGCGTGAAAGGCGGGGGGGGGGCGTGAAAGGCGGGGGGGGGCGTGAAAGGCGGGGGGGAGGGGCGTGAAAGGCGGGGGGGAGGGGCGTGAAAGGCGGGGGGGAGAGGCGTGAAAGGCGGGGGGGGTGAAAGGCGGGGGGGGCGTGAAAGGCGGGGGGGTGAAAGGCGGGGGGGGGGGGGGTGAAAGGCGGGGGGGGGGGGCGTGAAAGGCGGGGGGGGGGCGTGAAAGGCGGGGGGGGGTGTGAAAGGCGGGGGGGTGTGAAAGGCGGGGGGGGGGCGTGAAAGGTGGAAAGCGTGAAAGGTGGGGGGGGGGGGCGTGAAAGGTGGGGGGGGGGCGTGAAAGGTGGGGGGGGGCGTGAAAGGTGGGGGGGGGGGGGGCGTGAAAGGTGGGGGGGGGGGGGCGTGAAAGGCGGGAGGGGGGGCGTGAAAGGCGGGAGGGGGGGGGCGTGAAAGGCGGGAGGGGGGGGGGCGTGAAAGGCGGGAGGGGGGGGGGCGTGAAAGGCGGGGGGGGCGTGAAAGGCGGGGGGGGGGCGTGAAAGGCGGGGGGGGGCGTGAAAGGCGGGGGGGGGGCGTGAAAGGCGGGGGGGGCGTGAAAGGCAGGGGGGGGGGCGTGAAAGGCGGGGGGGGGCGTGAAAGGCGGGGGGGGGCGTGAAAGGCGGGGGGGGGCGTGAAAGGCGGGGGGGGGCGTGAAAGGCGGGGGGGCGTGAAAGGCGGGGGGGGGCGTGAAAGGCGGGGGGGGGGCGTGAAAGGCGGGGGGGGGGGCGCGTGAAAGGCGGGGGGGAGGGGGCGTGAAAGGCGGGGGGCGTGAAAGGCGGGGGGGGGGGCGTGAAAGGCGGGGGGGGGCGTGAAAGGCGGGGGGGGCGTGAAAGGCGGGGGGGGTGAAAGGCGGGGGGGGGGGTGAAAGGCGGGGGGGGGGGTGAAAGGCGGGGGGGGTGAAAGGCGGGGGGGGGGTGAAAGGCGGGGGGGGGGTGAAAGGCGGGGGGGAGCGTGAAAGGCGGGGGGGGGGCGTGAAAGGCGGGGGGGGGCGTGAAAGGCGGGGGGGGGGGTGAAAGGCGGGGGGGGGGGGGGGGTGAAAGGCGGGGGGGGGGGGTGAAAGGCGGGGGGGGGGCGTGAAAGGCGGGGGGGGGGGTGAAAGGCGGGGGGGGGGGTGAAAGGCGGGGGGGGTGAAAGGCGGGGGGGGGGGGGGTGAAAGGCAGGGGGGGGGGGTGAAAGGCAGGGGGGGGGGGTGAAAGGCAGGGGGGGGCGTGAAAGGCAGGGGGGGGGGGCGTGAAAGGCAGGGGGGGGGGCGTGAAAGGCAGGGGGGGGGGGCGTGAAAGGCAGGGGGGGGGCGTGAAAGGCAGGGGGGGCGACACACAAACACAGTGTCACACACACACAGTGTCACACACACACACACACAGTGTCACACACACAGTGTCACACACACACACACACACACACACACACACACACACACACACACGTCACCTACAGCGACACCTACCTCTACTTCCGGCCGCCGCCATCTTCTCACTCGGCGCCGCGAGGGAAGGGGGTCCTTCCGGGCGCGCCGCCATCTTAGGCGCCGCGAGGGAGGAAGGGGGGTCCGCTGCCTGTTCCCCGCGGCGGCCGAGGGAGGAAGGGGGTCCGCTGCCTGTTCCCCGCGGCTGTGCGCGAGGAAGGGGGTCCGCTGCCTGTTCCCCGCGGCGCGCGAGGGAGGAAGGGGGTCCGTTGCTGAGCGGAGCGCCGGGAGAGGTGAGCGGAGGGAGGGAGACGTGACCGGAGGAAGGGGGAGAGATGAGCACTGGGAGGGGACTCGGGAGAGATGACCGCCGGCCGCGCGAGGGAGGAAGGGGGTCCGCTGCTGAGCGGAGTGCCGGGAGAGGTGAGCGGAGGGAGACGTGACCGGAGGAAGGGGAGAGATGAGCGCCGGGAGGGGACTCGGAAGGGGAGAGAGAGAGAGGGGGGGAGGAGGGGGAGGAGGGGGTGGTGTGTGTGTGTGTGTGTGTGTGTGTGTGTGTGTGTGTGTGTGTGTGTGTGTGTGTGTGTGTGTGTGTGTGTGGCCGAGGGGGAAGAGAGTGGCAGTTGGGTGACGTCACACACAGCAATCTGATTGGCCAGAGGCTGAGGACCAATCAGATTCACCGCAGATAGCACTAACCTCACTAACCATTCGATTTTATATATTAAGATACTGTGCAGTATTGCAGCCAGCGGGAATAAAATGCTTCAATCCCTGCCAGAAAATACCTCAATGCACTCGGGCAGAAAACAGTCACAAACCTCAATACACCCGGGTATACCCGAATTCGTGGGACTAGCCGAGCTCGAATAAAGTGTGTCGCCAGTGTATCACTATTATTAGTGTCTTATTATTAATCACAGTCGGTGTATTATATATTATACTAGCTGAGATACCCGGCGTTGCCGGGATGTAAATCTGTAATAGGTAGTATCTTATAATATATTATTGAAAGCACTGTATGCCTGCCGTTGTGGAGGTGAGGAGCGGGGGGGGGGGGGTAATGGTGTCTCGTGAGCAGCGGTCGCCGTTGTGGAGGTGAGGAGCGGGGGGGGGGGGGGTAATGGTGTCTCATGAGCAGCGGTCGCCGTTGTGGAGGTGAGGATCGGGTGGGGGGGGGGGGTTAATGGTGTCTCATGAGCAGCGGTCGCCGTTGTGGAGGTGAGGAGCGGGGGGGTTAATGGTGTCTCATGAGCACCATGCGGTCGCCGTTGTGGAGGTGAGGAGCGGGGGGGGGGGGGTTAATGGTGTCTCATGAGCACCATGCGGTCGCCGTTGTGGAGGTGAGGAGCGGGAGGGGGGGGGTTAATGTTGTCATGGGTGGGATGCTGTTTGGGTGGGGGGGTTAATGGTGGTCAGGGTGGGGGGTGTTGTTTAATGGTTTTGTTAAATATTTATGAAGGAAAGAGTCTGTACCTGATTGGTAGCAGGTGTTCAGGGTTGTCTCTGTTGAGAGTTGTGAAGCTGGTCCCAAAAAAGGTGCAAATGTCTCACAGGTGCAAATGTCTCAGAGCAGTGAGGGTTAGGTGCTGCAATTCCCAAAGCTCAGTGAGGGGTAGGAGAGTGTGTCAGTGGTGTAGCTCAGTGAAGGGTGTCACAGTGTGGCAGTGTTGTTGGCCGCCGACCAATGACAGGTGTGCGGGGGCGGGCATGGTGCGGGGTGCTGGCCGCACACCAATGACAGGTGTGCGGGGGCGGGCATGGTGCGGGGGGCGGGCATGGGCGACCAATGACAGGTGTGCGGGGGCGGGCATGGCCTGAGGCGGAGTGACAGACCAAAGGTGCAATGCCATTGTCCCTAGGGACACCGAACATCCAGGCAGCATTCAGGCATGCATGCATGCAGGCATACAGTGCTTTCAATAATATATTATAAGATATATTTTATTATATTTACCTACCTAACCATTAGCAGAGGCGCTGCTTTTTTCCTCTGTTTGTTTTATATTTAACCCACTTGCAGCAGCCTCTGGCTTAAAGTTCTTTATTTTGTCAATATGATGCAATCAGCGAAAGAGAGGTACTCCAGAAGGAGTGGATTGATCCCTTTAGCAAATATAGAGATCAATATGGATAGTGAAGATAAAATAGACATTAAAGGGAATTTCTTTACATTAGAAACCCTAATGAAAGAAGAGATGAGGCACTGGTGGGACGCTTGTTCCTTGCAAGATTATATAGATCGTAAGATCATCCCCAGAGGTTTAAGGGTGACAAAATCCCCTACATTTGAAACGAATATAGATTTTACCAGGGAATGGAATGAGACACTAGACAGGTGTTCATTCTCATTAATGAAACTTTTAATTGATTTTAGAGACACGAAAGTTAAAGAGTTGGAGTTGGAGATAGAAAAAATTCAAGTTTTATTAAAACCGCACTGTGACACTGAAGAGTTCAAAGAATTTGATGAGAAAACCAGTAGGAGAGTTATTACCTTTGAAAAAGAAGTTATTGATAGGAAAGATATGAAACTTAACCGTGATAAAGAGGACTATGCCACGGACAAAGTGAGGGTCTGGAAACGGACTCAGTATTCTAATTATAGGAAGGGAGGTAGGTACAGGTCAGGTTCAAGGTCTGGAAGAAGTGATACCCACCGGTCCAGAGATACTTCCAGCCACACCCCCTCCAGTCATACGGCGCAGCAGACCACACAGGGGTCCTCCAGTGGTCCCCCACAGCTCCACACTGGTAGAGGATATACGGTCCTTGAGGTCGATCCTCTACCTGGGGACACTGGGGTTAGGTCTGGTGGATCTGAGGTGCGGGATGCGGAGGGGTTGTCAGCTGATACTGGTGGAGGGGCCAGGTCCAAAGTACCTAGTACTAACCATAAGTCAGCTCATTTTTTGGACAGAACTCCGAGACAGGAGGGGAGGATGAAAGGGAGAGATCCAGACAAACATTATCCCCTTTGGGACCGAGAGGCCCCAAACAGACCATCTGGTCAGGGAAAAAGAGGAGCAGAGGAGTTAGGGCAGGCAGAGTCGTCCAGAGGAAGAAGGAAAATAGAAGAGGAATAGTTACAGCCGTAGAGAGTAATAATATATTCAATCTCTCTACCACTGTATTGACAGAATCTGATAAAGCACTATTGGAGAAGGGTCTTTCATTTGCCCCTAACACAGGCCCCAATTTATTTCAGCTGTTCATTGATTTGAATAGTTACATTAGGAAAATGACATTGAATAGACACTACAGGCATACCCCGCATTAACGTACGCAATGGGACCGGAGCATGTATGTAAAGCGAAAATGTATTTTAAGTGAAGCACTACCTTTTCCCCACTTATCGATGCATGTACTGTACTGCAATCTTCATACACTGGCGACACACTTTATTCGAGCTCGGCTAGTCCCACGAATTCGGGTATACCCGGGTGTATTGAGGTTTGTGACTGTTTTCTGCCCGAGTGCATTGAGGTATTTTCCAGGCAGGGATTGAAGCATTTTATTCCCGCTGGCTGCAATACTGCACAGTATATATATATATATATACTGCATTACAATTCATGAATTTATGCCATCTGGTAGACACGCGAAGCATTGCAGCCTATTAAATCCTAATCATTATCATTTAACAGATCAGCCGCCCGTCAGCCAGGCATGAACCCAGGCTGGGAAGGCAAACGCAACGGAGCTTGTCAGAGGTGAGGAGCGGCGCATTCCAGGTATCTGCCAGGTACATACTGGGTATTTGCTCGAATAAAGTGTGTCGGTGCAGTATATGTGCATAACTGATGTCAATAACGCATTTGTAACAGGCTCTATAGTCTCCCTGCTTGCGCACAGCTTCGGTACAGGTACTGAGCCGGTATTGCTGTTCAGGACATGCTGACAGGCGCATGCGTGAGCTGCCGTTTTCCTATTGAGCGATATGTACTTAGTCGCGAGTGTACTTAAAGTGAGTGTCCTTAAACCGGGGTATGCCTGTATAAGATTCAAGAGACTAATACCAAATGTAATGCTTCCACAATTGTTTTTGATACACAGGATAAGGTCTGCATTGATGCGCTCACCTTGTTGCTGAGAGAATCGGACTCACTATCTGGATCACCAGAACTCATTGACAATTTTGAACGGTCCATTCATCCCACCAGGTCTGTGGAAGTCGACTTAGATGAGGACTGTAATATTATACATTCACCATTTGCACCCAGGTCAGTCTTCTTCCCATACCAATCCAAGGGGGGATTTGTGGACACGTTCTACAACCTGGTCCTACGTGACTTTGAGCTATTGTGTGCAAAACCCACCAAATTTAGCCCAAATTTATCCAAGGGTGAGCTGGACGCATTGAACAAGCTAAAGGCCAATCATGAGATAGTTATTAGACAGGCCGACAAGGGGGGAGGCATAGTCATCCAGGATTTGTCGGCATACCTCTTTGAGGCGCATAGACTCCTGGGTGACTCAGCCTCCTACACCTTGCTAGAGTCCGATCCAGTGGACACCTACCAGTTGTCATTGAAGGAACTTCTTACCACTGCACTGGGTGATGGTATTATTTCTAAATCTGAATTCAAATTTTTGTATTCCTCACATCCCCGCACTCCCATTTTTTATCACTTACCCAAAGTGCACAAATCCCTGTCCAATCCCCCTGGCAGACACATAGTATCGGGGGTGGAGTCGATGACATCGAGTCTGTCCCAATATGTTGATTACTTTCTCCATCCCTATGTAGCCAAGCTCAGGTCCCATGTTAGGGACACGCTCCATGTGGTGACCGGTTCAAGACCCTGTGTAGGCGGGAGACTTTTTGGATCCACCGATTGGGCACTCTAAGCCCGGGTGGACTTAATGAATGCCTGGATGTGAGCACTTTTGTTTAATGGCTTCTTGGACGCCTATTCCTGTCTGGATTCCTCTGCCCTCCACCATCCTTTGTCTGGATCTCTCCTTGGGGTATCATAGACCCCCCCCCTTTTCCCCCCCCTTCCCCCCCGCCCTCTCCTGTCTCCAAGTTCGGAGTTGGGAATACTCAATTCAGTCCATTTATAGTTTATTTATAAATATATGGGTATTGGGTTTGGTAGTGTACACATATATTAATTATTATATTTCAATATATACACTATTTATCACACATATATAATCTTTAGTCATATTCATCCAGCACTTGGAGTTAGCTCCAATATCACATGCACTGCACATAATGGTAGTAGCACATTTATATATATATATATATATATATATATATATATATATTTTTTGCTAATAAGTATAATATAATATTAGCCTATATATTTACACTTACACACTTATCCATAAGCACTTAATATTACACTTTGTTCATTCACATATAAATTGTTCTTTCCTGATACTTGCTTTGTCCGTGGCTTATAGACTATATTTCCTATATGTTGTGCTTACTTGCTAAACATATGTTAATATGGGAATCAGTCTCCCTAGAGGGTTTAATATTTGGTTAATACGGTATTCTTACCGTGTCTTTAATTGTTTTAATTGTTGAATTTGCATATGTATGTTCCACAACATGACATGGCTCTGATGAATTACAGTGGAAAAATTGTCTCTTATAAACGAATGTTAAGGGAGGTTCTTCCTTTGATCCACATATCTTATTGGTCAATTGACTGTTAGTGAACTTTATATGTGCACAGTTTGTATTATAGTATGTACATTTTTGTGTATGTTTATCTTTTGCTATGGTTTTCTGACTATCTCATTAATTAATTATTTGTTTGTTATTGATAGGCATACTCCCCTTATATTCATCAGTTGTGATTTTATTTATGTAATTATTTGTTGTATTACACTTTTATCCTTCACCTCCTATACTCCTCCAACTCTAAAGTTTTAATATGTATTGCGAGCATTGTTTACTACATTCATTAGCACCAAGTACCTTTTCAGCTGAGAAGGGGACGTTCCAAGCAATTTAGATAATTGGGTGGTGTATTTAAATACCGGACCTTCCCCTTCTCCATACTTCCCTTTGAAAAAGTTACCCGTGAGTGACGAAACGCGTCAGGGAGCGTCATCACGTCAGACGCATTGACACTGACGTCATCACCGCGCGCCGGAACAGATTGATCCGCGCGATTGCTGCAGAGGCTTGAAGAACAAGGAGCCATCTTTCCAGGACTCTAACACGGTTACATAGAAGACAGCCTGCCCTGGACACTTGTTGGGACATTGATCCTGTTACTGCTAGACTGGGACTGCCCCAAGAAGCTGCAGAAACGAACCGGATGGTGGTGATTACAGTATATCACACAATGCTTGATTTTACTGCATTTTTGTAAGCGCATTTCTTAACCCCCTCCTCCCCTTCCCCTCATTAAATTTACTATTTTACGCTATGGGTGTGTGCTCTCTCTCCCCTTTTTTCTATATATATATATAGATATATATATCTATATATATATATATCTATATATCAAATGGAAATATAACTGTATGCTCATTTGCATGCCTTAGGCAGGTCTGCAACTCCACCTTCCACCATTATCACCCAGCACACCCACTGCAGCAAGGGATTCTGGGAAATGACATGCAAATGAGCGCACAGTGCCACTTTTTGCTTCTAAACTATTTTAAACATGGTTCACTATAGGCTTAAGCTTGCTGCATGGTCACAGCTTTAAGCGCAGCCAGGGTTAAGATGCATAGCCAGTAAACCCACCAACAGACAGCTTTTTTTTTTAAACATTTTTTTTGTAGCCCGGGTGGTGAAAAAGTGATTTCACCTCTAAAAACCATGCTCATGGTCAAGTGAGACCAGGTGCGCAAAACTTGTGACAAAGTCCGCTCCGGAGAGTAGGCCAGTCCCTGCCATAGACAGTTTCTTCAGCCGAAGCCTGGGAGTCCTGCTGTTACATCGACGCCGTCATCCGAGGATTCCGACGTCCATCCTGTTCCCTCCCCGTGCAGTAGGCGCAGAAGGAGGGTTCAAGTCTTTAGGGTGTTCGGCTGACGCCTACTAACCCACCGCAATCTTCCCCCGAAGGGATGGTGATCACTAGCCAGCACTCAGTCTTTGCTCTCCGGAGAGAGGGGTGACGATAACTCAACACGTGACCGAAACAAAATCCATGGTGCGAGTGCTTCAGTGCTCTGTGTGATGCAGTGCAGGAGGTGCTCAGACGTACAAACACAAAAAGGTGTGCACGAGTGCACGCCCGGCCCCGTGCAAGGCCAGGCGTGGCAAAAATAATGGCTTGTCCTCTCAGCGGAAGGCAATAAGGGGGGCCAAGTGCGGGAAAAATAGGTGTCGGTGCAAAATCATCAGTGCATGGTGCTCAGTGCTCTTTAAGTGACAGTTGCAATGCAACCAACAACTGTCAGAACCAACCCTAGCTGTTTCAACCTTAATGGGTCTCATCAGTGTGGGGTTGGTTACTGGCTATGCAAAGCTGAAACAATGAGGATGTGGTTTACCATACTTAGTTAAGTTATGGTGAGTAATAAAGTGACAAAACCCCTCCACAGCAAAGCATATAGCAAATGGAAATATAACTGTGCTCATTTGCATGTCATTTCCCAGAATCCCTTGCTGCAGTTGAAGGGCTGTGTGCTGGGTGATAATGGTGAAAGGCGGGGTTGTAGACCTGTCTAAGACATGCAAATGAGCATACAGTTATATTTCCATTTGCTATATGCTTTGCTGTGGAGGGTTTTTGTCACTTTTTGTACTCGCCATAACTTAACTAAGTGTCCGTCTGTCTTCATGACAGTGTTACTTTGGCAACGCTGTGTGCCGTCACGGTTATTTCAACGGCGCCATTTGTGCTGCGATATGGAAGGAGACACACACCCACACACCCCTCCCCCCCTCATGTATAGAACAAAGACGAACTCCCCAGTGCTACATCCAACGTGACACATTATATAGTTATACAGGCATACCCCGGTTTAAGGACACTCACTTTAAGTACACTCACGAGTAAGTACATATCGCTCAATAGGCAAACGGCAGCTCACGCATGCGCCTGTCAACACGTCCTGAAAAGCAATACCGGCTTCCTACCTGTTCCGAAGCTGTGCGCAAGCGGGGAGAATATAGAGCCTGTTACAAATGCGTTATTTACATCAGTTATGCACGTATATGATGATTGCAGTGCTGAACATGCATCGATAAGTGGGAAAAAGATAGTGCTTCACTTAAAGTACATTTTCACTTTACATAAATGCTCCGGTCCCATTGTGTACGTTAATGCGGGGTATTCCTGTATACTTATCTGTTTATTTTTTCATAAGCAGCGGTCATTTAATTCAGTTCTTTGGGGAAGTATATTAAGCCTGTAACCATGTCATGGTGAGGCCCTAACACTGCTGCACCTGCAAACATCTCTCATAGCCGCTCTAATGTGGGGGAGAGCTGTCTTATAGACAGGTCATTCACAGCTGCTCAGCAAGAGCTGCCATTTAAACAGGGGGAGGGGTGAGCTTAGAAATCAGGGCGAATGGGTCACTAACCCCCAAATTGTTTTACCAACTGAAATTAGCACACAAAGTCTCTGTAAGGTCAGAACCCAAATCCACCATATCGTGTGTGTGTGTGTGTGTGTGTGTGTGTGTGTGTGTGTGTGTGTGTGTGTGTGTGTGTGTGTGTCATGAGTAAACTCACAACAGCCATTGCAGCCTGCAGCCAATGCTCCTAAGCAGAAATGCTTTTAAGTAGAAATATTTAAAGTAGTGAGGAAGTTTAAAAAGGAAGTTCAAAAAGAAGTGGAAAAGTGGACAACACCTTCTGCTTCTGATTCCTGCATTTGAACTATGCTGGAAAGGAGGATATCATCTATCCCAGACTGCACATCTCAGCACTTAACGATTGCTGTGATGCCACCTTTATTTTTTATATTTGCTGTGACCTCACTTCTTTTCAAATTATGCACTTCCACCAGCCTCATCATGTCTCTAACTCTATTCATATATCTCCATCTCTCCTTTCTTCACCACTTCTCAGTTCACATGAACTCCTTTCTTACCTGTGCCCTCTGACAAGCCACAGCTATACCCCCTTCACTAAAACACACCTCTACAAATCATCCTCAGAAATCCTCTTTCTATCCATGCTTCTCCTCCTCGCTTCTGGGGATATCTCTCCCAATCCTGGCCCCTGCCTTATTTCTACTTGCTCTCGTCCTCGCCTCCCTCATGCAACTTTTGCTCCTTCTGGTGTCAACCCCTCCAACCTCATACCCATCCCCTGCCACCATCCCTCCTCTCTCCCTTTCTCCTGTGCCCTTTGGAATGCTCGCTCCCTCTCTAACAAGTTCCTCTCTGTGCATGACTTCTTTCTCTCTCACTCCCTGCTTCTCTTTGCTATAACTGAGACCTGGCTCACTCAGACTGACTCTGCTCTGGAAGCTGCCCTCTCTTATGGTGGCCTTTCCTTCTTCCACACTCCGCGCCCTGATGGCAGGGGTGGAGGCGTGGGGCTCCTGCTCTCCTCTCTCTCTGCCGCTACCAAACCGTTCCTATTCCTCCCTCTCTTGCTTTTCCCTCCTTTGAGGTTCCCACAATCCAGATCTTCTCTCCTCTCCCTGTCCATGTGGTGGTCATCTATCACCCACCTACCTCTACTCATCCCCCTTCTGCCTTTCTCACTTTGAATCCTGGCTCTCATTCTTTCTCTCCTCAGACTCCCCTGTTCTTCTCCTTTGGGACTTCAATTGCCACATTGATGACCCCTCTCTCCCTTGGGCTTCCCGCATTCTCTCTCTAACCTCTTCTTTTGGCCTTCAACAGTGGACAGAAGCCAGCACCCACAAGGATGGACACTACCTAGACCTGTTTTTCACTAAAAACATCTCTCTCTCCGATTTCTCAATTTCCCCTTTTCCTCTCTCTGACCATAACCTCATCTCATTTTCTCTCTCTCGCTTCTCTCCATCTCGCCCTCGTTTTTGCAGAAACCTGCGCTCTATTAACCTACCAGCTCTTGATTTCACTTTACGCTCCTCCCTCTCCTCTCTCAGTTTTGCTTCAGACCCTGATAACCTGGTCAGGAACTACAACTCTGCCGTATCTTCCTCTCTTGATCTTCATGCCCTGCTTTCTCTCTGCCGTCCTCGCCCTTCTAACCCCAGACCCTGGCTAAACTCCCACACACGCATGCTGCGTTCCTCCACTCGTTCCTCTGAACGCCTCTGGAGGAATTCTCATACGCTCGTAGACTTCATTCACAACAAATTTATGCTGCCCTGTTTCAACTCTGCCCTCTCTCAGGCTAAACAAACATACTTTTCAACACTAATCAACATACACCAGTCTAACCCACGCCAACTCTTTTCTGTCTTTGACTCTCTACTCAGACCACCCTCGGCTGCCTCCTCTTCTTCCTCCATCTCACCTCAGGACTTTGCTGACTTTTTTAAGGAAAAAGTGGAATCCATACGTCAGAACATCCCATCTGTTGCCTCCTCCCATCCCACACTGCTTCCCAACTCTCCTCCTGGCTTTCTTGACTCTTTTTCCGCTATCTCGGAGGAGGATGTGTCACTGCTGATCTCCTCTTCTCCCTCTACCACTTGCCCTCTTTATCTCATTCCCTCCCATCTCCTAAAACCTCTTGCTCCTTCTATAATCCTTATGCTCACACAGATCTTTAACTCTTTCCATCCTCCTTCAAGCATGCAACCGTTATACCATTACTCAAAAACAGCAAGCTTGACCCTACCTGTCCTTCTATCTATCGACCTGTCTCCCTCCTGCCTTTTGCCTCCAAACTCCTTGAACGTCTTGCCTTCCTGCCTCTCAGCTGTCTCCCCTACAATCCTTAACGCTGCTGCCAGAATCCCTCAACTCTTTCCTAAATTTTTCTCCGCATCTCCCCTCCTGAAATCCCTCTCCTGGCTTCCGATTAAATCCCGTATCTCACACTCAATTCTCCTCCTCACTTTTAAAGCTTTACATTCTTCTACCCCTCCTTACATCTCAGCCCTAATTTCTCGCTATGCACCATCCCGACTCTTGCCTTCGCAAGGATGTCTTCTTTCTACCCCCTTTGTATCTAAACCTCTCTCCCGCCTTAAACATTTCTCACTTTCTGCCCCGCACCTCTGGAATGCCCTTCCCCTCAATACCCGACTAACACCCTCTCTATCCACCTTTAAGACCCACCTTAAGACACATCTGCTTAAAGATGCATATGAATAGCATTGGATAATCCTGGACACATGATAAATAAAGCTTGGCCCCCTGCAGACGCACTTACTAGAATTCCCTCCTACTGTCTCTGTACGTTCTCCCTACCTACCAATTAGATTGTAAGCTCCTTGGAGCAGGGACTCCTCTTCCTTAATGTTACTTTTATGTCTGAAGCACTTATTCCCATGACCTGATTTATATTATTTGTTATTTATATGATATGTATTACTACTGTGAAGCGCTATGTACATTTATGGCGCTATATAAATAAAGACATACAATACAATGAGAACAAGAAAGACAAAAAGCCCCAATGCTAAATGGAACTTACAAACACACACACCCTGGAAGCTCAGAACCCAAACCCAGCTCTGCTAAAGCTCTAACCCAGGCCCTCATTCTCTCCCGCCTCGACTATTGTAACCTCCTTCTCTCCGGCCTTCCTGCCTCTCCCCTGTCTCCCATACAATCTGTAACTGTGCTCTGTATATATTATATTCTCCCATGTCTCCTGTAACCTCCTGCTGTCCGGTCTTCCTGCCTCTCACCTGACTCCCCTACAATCTATGTATACACAAAAAGAAACAGATAACCTAGTGACAGAGCACTCAGTCACTTGAATGAATAATGGGTTAGATAAAATTCTTTAATGTCGTCAAAAACAAATATAAAATATGGGGTATTAAAAATCAAACAGCAATGGCAGTGACTGATCACAATTACAGTGCTGTTAAAGCTCTGGTGATCGCAAGCATATAGTAGATTAGTGACTAAGATTAGTCAGCAAAATGATGCTGGAAATGATCCAGCCTATATGGAGATATAGATACAGGGACAGAGGTATATACGTCCTTATGTTGGCACTGCTAATGCATGTATATTCTGCTCAATGGCAGATACGGGCAAAAGATAGTTTCCTTACAAACACATTATTACTGTATTGGTATAGTTTATAGTCCTAGCCATCAATGAGACACTGGACAGATCACTAATGCCTTCCCACTCATAGCATAATGGTGTAGATCAGAGGTGCGCAAATGGGGGGCGCAAGATTGTTTAGGGGGGGCACAGGCAGCAGGGGCGATTTTGCAGAGAAGCAGAGAGAAAAGCCGTCTGAAGCTGCAATTTCTCCTGCAGCCATTAGGTGGTGCTGTGTTGCACAGCTTATGCTGCACAGGCCATAGGTAGAAAATAGGGGTAACAACCCCCCGGTGATGCTCTCACTATACAAGGAAGTCCATAGATAATAAAGAACATATGTCCATAAAACGGTATGCAATGCTAAAAAATGATGCGTGGAGTATGGAGTCCAGTGGGTAAGCCGATGGTGTGTGTGTGCCTGAATACCCCCACCTCACCTGTATGATGCCGTAGGAGAAGTCTCGCCACGCCGATGGGTAACACCCGTCCCCCCCGAATGATGTTGATTGGGGTAAGCAAACCTCCTTAGCCGTGAGTATGGTAACCCGGTGAATGGGGACTGGCCGATGGAGATGGAGATCCGTAAACAGAGTCTCCCGCCGTCTCCCCCGGGTGCCAGATAGATGTTTCTCCGAAGTGCCGGGTCGTGGCTGTCGGTGGGGTAGGTGATGGCTGCTGGCAGTGAAGACAGGACAGGACGATCCACTCCTCCGTAGGATGTCCGTCCGCGGTGTTGCTTCCCGGAACAGGTGAGGGGAATGGTTATCGGCTACACACTGGCAGGAACCCAGGATCTCCGCAGCTAGGAGAGGAAATCCTCTTGATGTTTGCAGCTGCTCCGTGATGCGAATACCGGCGTGCTACGATACTAAAGTAAGAAATCAGGAACAGAGAGGAAAAGTAGAGCACTGCTAATAAAATAAGAAAAAGGGCCAGTAGCAAAATGATTATTTATTAGGCCTCCACGGCGGGAAACGCGTCAGAGTTTTTAAACGTTAGTGTGTTTGTCCCCTTTTTGGCTTATATGCCTAATAAATAATCATTTTGCTACTGGCCCTTTTTCTTATTTTATTAGCAGTGCTCTACTTTTCCTCTCTGTTCCTGATTTCTTACTTTAGTATCGTAGCACGCCGGTATTCGCATCACGGAGCAGCTGCAAACATCAAGAGGATTTCCTCTCCTAGCTGCGGAGATCCTGGGTTCCTGCCAGTGTGTAGCCGATAACCATTCCCCTCACCTGTTCCGGGAAGCAACACCGCGGACGGACATCCTACGGAGGAGTGGATCGTCCTGTCCTGTCTTCACTGCCAGCAGCCATCACCTACCCCACCGACAGCCACGACCCGGCACTTCGGAGAAACATCTATCTGGCACCCGGGGGAGACGGCGGGAGACTCTGTTTACGGATCTCCATCTCCATCGGCCAGTCCCCATTCACCGGGTTACCATACTCACGGCTAAGGAGGTTTGCTTACCCCAATCAACATCATTCGGGGGGGACGGGTGTTACCCATCGGCGTGGCGAGACTTCTCCTACGGCATCATACAGGTGAGGTGGGGGTATTCAGGCACACACACACCATCGGCTTACCCACTGGACTCCATACTCCACGCATCATTTTTTAGCATTGCATACCGTTTTATGGACATATGTTCTTTATTATCTATAGACTTCCTTGTATAGTGAGAGCATCACCGGGGGGTTGTTACCCCTATTTTCTACCTATGGACTGTTTAATTGGTTGGTAGCTCATACTAACAAGGCATTTATCACATTATTTATATATTTTTTCTACAGAGCTGGTCAGGCATGGTTTTTTGATACCTCATATTTTTTATATTGAGGCTGTAAATCACACATCACAACCCTTTTTAGACTTCAATTATACACTTATACTAAGCTTTTGTTCTTGGCTATCATGGAGGATACAGAACAATCTGAAAATGAAGATATTCAAAGTAATCTTTATGTGCAGACTTGCAATGACAATACAAAGAGGATTAAGAGAGCTGAATATGTGTTTGACAATTCCATTGAGTTTGTGTGTGAAGAAAATTCAGACCTAACAGCACATTTCCTCAAATTATAAAAATTATTATCAGATAACATCAGGTTATGGTGGGATATTACCACCCTAGAGAACTACACTAAAGCCAAAAGAATCCCAAGGGGACTGAGAATAAAAAAGGCACCCACTTTTGGTTTTAGCAGTAGAGAATTTGAGGAGAAATGGAAAACCACATTAAATGTTTGCTCATTCAAACTCATGGGTTTAATTATCGAACACAAGATGTCTGAGAGAGTCTCATTGGGTACTGAGATAAAATCTCTACAAAATAAGCTTAAAACATATGAAAAAATGGAAAAATTTTCAAATAATGACAAAACTCTGTTGTCCAACATAGAAGCTATCGAAGATACAATCATGGAAAAAAAGCAGTCCAAATTCGATCGAGATCGCTTAGACTATGAGAGAAACCAGGTATATACCTGGGAAAGACCTGGGAATTCTAACACCAATAGAGGTAGATCTAGAACCCCCTCACACCCACAGGCACATAGAGATAAGACATCCAGTACACCAAAGAAATCAATTTTAAAATCTAAATATGCTGATACCTCCAGCTATGAGTCTGACACCTCTGAAAATGAGACGAAATATCCATCAGTATCCTTTGATATTACATCAGACACATGGAGAGGAAATAGCTCCTCGGGTCATACATCACGGGATGCTCCTATGCCTGGCACATCGGGTTATTTTTCTCACCCCAATAAACCACAGGAGTCAAAAAACTATCAAGGACAAGGAGGTCAAAGAGGAAGAGGGGGAACAAGAGGGGCAACAAAGAGGAAAAAGTATTCTTAACATCTGAAAATTGCAATGTCATTAACATTTCACAAAAGACATTATCTACAGGACAATTATCCCTACTTAATCGAGGGTTGAATTTTGCCCCTCAAAGTGACTTCAACCTCTTTGATACCTATATTGACTTACAGCGATTTACCCGTAAACTGACTTTAAAAAAATTCTTTGCCAACAGGTCTAGAAATGTTGTACCCATATGTGATTCGGCTGAGATGTCCCTGGGTAATGGGGAAGATGACTCAATAGAACCAGTCTGCTCTGATTTTTCATTTAAAGAATTATGTGCGATTTCTGATTTAGAAGACTTGCGTTTAGAACAGGAAATGGAGGATACAGTAGAAGAAGTGTCCCTTTCTGATTTTCTTAGTTTCGAACACACTACATTTAGGAAGAAATCCACCTTTTGTCCCTATGGCTCTAAGAGTGCATTCATTACCACATTTGAGAAATTGGTGGAAAAGGACCCGAGGACCTTGGCAGATAACTGTAAACAAGACTCTCATTGTTGCAGCAATCTCACGGCCCTTGAACTGCAAGAATTACAAACATTAAAACAAGACAAAACCATAGTGATTAAGAATGCAGACAAGGGTGGTGCGATAGTTGTACAATCTGCGGAGAGCTATAGATTGGAGGCTTTAAGACAATTGTCTGATCATCAAGCTTATCGCAAATTAGCCTCAGACCCCACCACCAATTTCTCTCATGCATTGGATGATTTACTGGAACTGGGCAGAGAACTTTACGTGCTTAGCAAAAAGGAATTTGAATTTTTATGCGCCCCTAACCCCATAGTTCCCATCTTTCACCATCTCCCAAAGATCCATAAGTCTCTCACAAGCCCTCCGGGACGTCCTATTGTGGCGAGCATTGGATCTTTGGGAGATGGGCTCTCTCGCTTCATAGATGCTTATTTGCAACCCATTGTACAGTCATTACCATCTTTTTTAAAGGACTCTAATCAATTGATTTTTGATCTTAACAAAGTACAGTGGCGGGAGAGTTATAGATGGGTAACTATGGACGTTACCTCTCTTTATAACATCATCAAACATGAACAGGGCATTTTCGCCATACAGCATTTTCTCACACTTTCTCACTTATCACCAGCACTTTGCACGTTCTTATTAGATTCTATCATGTTTTTACTCACGCACAATTATTTTTCTTTTGATTCACAATTTTATTTACAAATTCGAGGCACCGCTATGGGCACTTCTTTCGCACCCTCATACGCGAATCTTTTTATGGGGTTGTGGGAGTCTGATTTCATTTTTAGTGACAAAAATTCTTTTAGACACCAAATAAAATTCTATAAACGATACATAGATGATCTTCTATTCATCTGGGATGGTGACCTCACTTCACTCCAAACCTTTATACACTCACTTAACACTAACGATCAGAATTTACATTTCACTTATCAAGAAAATATTAATCACATTTATTATTTGGATTTAATGCTGTATGTCGACATGCGGGGTGGCATCCAAACTGATATCTATAGGAAATCTAATGCACGAAATTCCTACCTCAGAGCAGACAGTAATCATTCCAAGTCTCTCAAAAAGGGCATTCTTAAGGGGCAATTTACAAGATTAAAAAGGTTGTGTTCGACCAAAGAATCCTTTGATATACAATCGAATGATCTCATTACAAGATTTTCAGCTAGAGGTTATAAGATGCATGACATCAAAGAAGCCCATAACATGGTTAAAAACTTAGACAGAAGGGACCTTCTATTATCTTCCAAAAAGAGATCCAAACAAGATGGGGTGACAGCTCCACTATTTATCACCCAACAGAGCAGGCAGTCAGATCGTTTACGTTCCATCATTTATAAGCATTGGGACACTCTAAAATTGGATAAAGATTTGACCCCAATCCTTGAAAACAAGCCAAAATTGGTTTTGAGGAAGGCTAAATCGTTGGGCACATTCCTTTCCCCTAGTCTGTTTGATTCAAAAACAAATCATAACAGGATCACGACTATACCAAAAGGTTTTTTCCCATGTGGACATTGCGGGATTTGTAAGTTTGCTAGAAAAATAAAAAAACTCAATTGTATAAATCCCAAGAAAGAGCAAATTATACATACCTTTATTAATTGTAACTCAAGTTACACTGTATATCTCTTAAGATGTGGGTGTGAGAAAGGTTATGTGGGTCGTACCATACGACCCCTAAAGAACAGAATCATGGAACATGTCCGTGCAATAAATAAAAAAGATCTAACACACCCAGTCTCAAGACATTTTACAAACTGCCCACAGGGTACTATCAAAAACTTCTCATTTTCAGGAATAGACCACATACATGCCCCAACCAGGGGAGGAGATAGGTTGGGCATACTGAACAGAAAAGAAATGTTCTGGATTTACAGCTTAGATACTATGCAACCCTCAGGCATCAATATTGATTGGGAACTAAAGCATTTTTTTATAACATCATGTGTATATAATAGTTCCTGTTTTCTTTGTGATTTATACTTATTATTGGTTTACATTTATTTATTTAATGTACATGTTTTCATATACTTGTTTGAAGATTTGTTTTTTAGATTTGTTTATTCAAATACTTTATTATTATGCTTTCATTGAAATGTATTATATTTGTATAAACTGTTTATATAGTTGCATTATATATTCTTCACCATTTACTGCTTTGAATTCACGCTTTAAAATATGTCACCATATTATGATATCAATTCATGTGTGGCTCAATTGGTAGATTAATATCTCTACCAATATACATATTCTTTATACTATAACTTATCATATATATTCTTTTTATTTTACATATATATTACCTTATTTTTTCATGACATATACTTTCTAGAATTTGTTGTTCATTTTTGATACTATTCCACAACCTATTTGGTGACTATTATATTATACATTATATGTTAGATTAGGGTTTTTTAATTATTTTTTGGTTTTAGCTTACACATTTTTGTTATCTATTCTTAAGATTACTGTCTATTAGTTAAGGTTTTTGCATTTCAAATATATCTATTATACACATAGTACTCATTTATATAATTTATTATTTTTCATTATCACATTCATTACACATATACATACATGTGTTCTTTATTTAGCACTCAACATGTTACACTTATATCAGTTTTCCTTTAATTAAGGCACTGATTAATTATTTTATAATTATCATGTTTTACATATATATATTTTCTTATATATTTAGACACATTATTGGTTGATATAGCATTCTTCATTCATTGATTTATGACTCTTTTGGACACTGTTTTGTTTTTGTATAGACATTAGTCTTTTGCCTGGTTTTTAAAATAAATGTTTATATGTTGATTGTGATAGATTGTTTCACCCCACCGGATTTGTATCATGTACAGAGGCTAGGACGCTCCTCCAACTTGCATGAGGATTCAGCTGATTGCATATATCATTAACCTTTACCTAATTGTGGGCGTATACTTACCTCTGACCATTATATAATCCGATGTGAGTGGAGCCCAAAGTACTCTTTGATAAAGCGCCTCCACGGCGGGAAACGCGTCAGAGTTTTTAAACGTTAGTGTGTTTGTCCCCTTTTTGGCTTATATGCCTAATAAATAATCATTTTGCTACTGGCCCTTTTTCTTATTTTATTAGCAGTGCTCTACTTTTCTTCTCTGGTCCTATGCTGCACAGGCTTTGACTTGCTGAATGCCGAGTGTGAGAGACGTGTAAGGGCTGGGACCCGCTGCGCCCGGTGGCGCGGGCAGCCATGTGAGCGCTACTCGCCATTGCCTTGTAGCCTCATGATCCGGTCCCAGTCCCTCCTCACTGCCAACTGACTACGTACTGTGACGCGTCAGCCAGCAGGGGATACCAGAGAATTGTGTTCCCGTGCGGCGACGCGTCACATGGTACGCGAGTCAGCCAATGGGGAGGAGGGGAGGGAAGGAGCTAGATGGGAGGTGCCTTGGGCGGGGAGCAGGGAAGGAGCTTCAGGTTAAAGTGTGTGTGTGTGTGTGTGTGTGTATGTATATGTGTGTATGTGTGTGTGTATGTATGTATGTGGGGGGGTGGACGGCACCACGATCAGATCCCTCCCACTCCCGCCCCCCTCCCTCCCACTCCAGCCCCGGCTCCCTACAGACCGCATATCGCAGTCTGTGTCTGTCGGCGCCCCGCCTGTCTGCAGTGCGGGTGCGCTGACTGAGGGAGCGGGACCTTAGCCTAAGAGACGTGGGAGAGGGTGGGAGATGTGGGAGAGGGTGGGAGAGGTGGAAGACGTGGAGAGGTGGGAGACATATTGGGGGGATGGGGAGAGAAAGAGATATGGAGAGGTGGGAGACATATTGGGGGGAGGGGGAGGAAGAGAGACGAGAGGTGGGAGACATATTGGGGGGAGGGGGAGAGAAAGAGAGATATGGAGAGGTGGGAGAGAGAGAGACATGGAGAGGTGGGAGATATATTGGGGAGGGGGAGAGAGACACTGGTTGAAGGTGAGAGACACTGGGGGGAGGTGAGAGACACTGGGGGGAGGTGAGAGAGAGACACTGGGGGGAGGTGAGAGAGAGAGACACTGGGGGGAAGTGAGAGAGAGAGACACTGGAGGAAGGTGAGAGAGAGAGACACTGGGGGAAAGGTGTGAGAGAGAGAGACACTGGGGGAAAGATGTGAGAGACACTGGGGGGAGGTCAGAGAAAGACACTGGGGGGAAGGTGAGAGAGAGAGGCACTGGGGGGAAGGTGAGAGAGAGAGAGACACTGGCTGGAGGGAGAGACACAATGGCTAAACGGAGGGATGAAGGTCAGACAGAATGGCAGAATTGAGGGGCTTGGGAGGATGAGTTTTGGGGGGCTGAGGGTTATTCTTTGGGTCAGGGGGGTCACTTGGGAGTATTGATCAGCAGGGGAGATTCATCAGTACCCCCCTTTGAGTTTGGTTATGGGGGTCTGAAGGAAAATCCGTTATTTCCTCCCCTGGCTTCAGAACCAAAAGGAACCTATTCTCTATTAAGAAAACTGAAGCCTTGTGACTGGACACAATCTGCACCGTTTGCAGCAGACTTCCCCGGAGAAGTTTTCACGCCCTGCCACTGTTATCTTCGATTTTTGATGAACTTTTCAGGCCTGGTAGACGAACGAAATGAAACGTAACGCAAGCCAGGTTTCAAATCCTTTGTCTCAATTTATTACTCATAGGGTAATGACTTTTATACAGAAAAAAAAAAGATATTGGTTAGAGGCGTAACATAGGCGTAACATAGGCATAACCTAGGTGTGTCTTGGGCGTAGCTTTGATTAGAGGCGTGATTTAGGGGCAGGACATATTAGTGGCGTGACTTTTGGGACGTGTCTCCCAATACAAGCAATGTCTGAATACATAGCTTATTCATTGTCTGTTATCAAAAGAGACCTTGAATCTTTAGCAACTATATTACACTATTTTGCTTCTTGCAGAGAGCCATTCTATTATATTCTAACTAAAACATCAGGAAATTGACAACACAAAAGTATCGTAGTAATATCCTGACCAGGAAGAAAGGAAATGCAATTTGGCAGAAACTGAGTGCATTTAGGAATTATATTTCAGCAAAAGGCTGACTACAGAATCTTAACTAGTTATGACCAAAAAAAATAGAAGCTTAACATGAGTGCAGATTCTGGCCTGACATACTGGTCCTAACAGGGTCCCTGATCCCTGAGCAACATTTAAAACAGGAATAAATAAACAATACATAAAACTGGTAGGTAGGAGTGGATGACACTGGGGAAAGCAAATGGAAGAAGGGAAAAAGGGGAGAGGGAAGGGATTTAGCAAAGATGTGGATGAATGCCCCCTCAAATGGATTGCCTTTGTGCACCAGAAAAAAACATTAGCAGATGCCAGCCAACAATAAAATAAACAGTGATCCAATACTAGTATACTGCCTGCGCGCATGCCTGCAGCCCAAGCGATTTGTGAACTTGGCTGCAGGAGATTGTAGACGTATGGCGGAAGCGTCACAAAGCTAGTTCGCCCTCATTGGCTGAGCCAGCTCACGTGCGCTGATGTGATGTGATTTTGATTGCATCAGGCAGGGGGGCCCCAAGAAATTTCATGGATGAAAAGGGGGTTTGGCATAACAAGTTTGCACACCCCTGGTGTAACAAACAAAGAATATACCGGCGCCACAAATGGTTAATGAAATCAAACCGATTGGTGTACAGTCCAAATGGAGTCCTTTAAATGATGGAATTCGAGGATTCTCACATCAACGGAGTATATGTGGGGGAAAAAAAGAGAGAGAAACAAATAATAGTGCAGTATATCAAACACTATGATTGTGGGGACAAACTGACAACACAAGACATACAGGACATACAGGACATACAGACGATAAACACTAGCACGGCCTAATATTAATGAAAAGCAAATTTATTAGGTGTGAAGAATATATATAACGCATCCGGAGGGGTAAAATTACAACCCTACTCACAAGATGCTGGGTATATACAGGCAACGAACTGGATACATGCAGCTGGGCTCCCAAGATGGCGACCGGAGCACTCTGGTTGGCGTCCTCACGTGACAGGAGTGGAAGGTGGGTCACTCAGATGACAGGACTTCCGGGCGGATGTGACGTCACGTCCACTGAAGTCCCACCACAGACGTTCCTCCTCTAATCCTCCTCTGCAGGCTCACCGCGATGACACCACGAATCAGTTGTTGCACTTAAAAGACTGCAAATTTCTCCACAGGGAACTGCAGACTTCTCCACAGCCTAGACAAACTCTAATAACACTCGAAACTTCCCGACGCGTTTCGTACGCATGCGCGTACTTCTTCAAGGGATATGAATATATCCTTATTTATGTCCTTATATATATGAATATCCCTTGAAGAATATATCCTTATATATATGAATATCCCTTGAAGAAGTACGCGCAGGTGCAGTAACTATAACGAAAAGTATACTAGTGGCCTCTTGTAGTGAGTGCGATACAGCTTTGATATGGAAACACAATTGCTGTGTACCGTGGCCATAATAGGAACCATAACACAATTATTCTGAGTTGCGCTATCCGAGATAGGTCCGGTGACCGTGTGAGTATTCAAATGAACCACCTCATGTACATGGATTGCACTCTCCTAGTTTGTGCAATGAGAAGTGTGTAAATCAGGCTCTTATGAGTACACTGAAGCTTTAGTCAGCAGACACAACTGCTGCGTTCCCTGACCGTAATAAGAACTGACACACTAACTCAGCGGTGCGCAAACTAGGGCGCGGGCTGGCAGCCACTGGGCACGGGTGGCGGCCAATAAGCTCAAGCTCCGTGCTGGCTGCTTCCCTGCTCTGCTCTTGCTGCTGGGGCGGTGACTTCCCTGCTCAGCTCTGTACTTGCTGCTGTGCTTTCAGCTGCACACGGGGAACCAGCATGTTTAGTACTCCCCCCCACCCCCATGTGAAAGTGTGACTGTGTTGTGTGTTGAGATTGAGTGTGTGTTGTGTCTGTGTTGGTCGTGATTGTGTGTGGGTGTTGTGATGTGTGTGTGTTGTGATTGAGTGTGTGTGTTGTGTCTGTGTTGGTTGTGATTGATTGATTTAGTGTGTGTGGGTGTTGTGATTGAGTGTAGGTGTGTGTTGTCTGTTGAGAAAAAATGTCCAGTCCGCGCTCTTGCTCTTTAGGAAGCTGGAATGGTGGTTCCTCTCAAATCTTTTGCAGCTCTTGATGTTGAAGGTGTCTTCCCCCACCTCCAATGTGGATCCCAGCAGGAAACTCCAACAGCGATACCAAGTCCCAAGAAAAAGGAAAAAAAAAACAACACAAAAGCGCACCAAGATTGAGATATAATGTGTATTACAAACAAATAAAAGTAGTAGTAAACACTTACATGTATAAAAACTTTAATGGTCCTGTTCACGATCGTAACTTCTATGGTAGGGCAACAGGTGGGATGAAAAGGGGGGTGGTTCCAGTCTCTAGTAACAAACCCCGCGCGCTGGGGCTGTATTCTGTGCTGCGTTTTCAGCTCCACACGCTTGTCGGCGTGGTGGTCTGCGTGACGCGCATGCGCAGCGAATGAAGCCCCCTGTAGTAGTCCCAGAGATGCCTGTCCGTTTTCCGTTTTGATCGTTAACAGCAATAAAAACACTTGTGTGAAGACTGGCTGTATGTGATAAACAGACCAGCGACACCCTTCGCGACGCGTTTCGAATACAAAAGTATTCTTCCTCAGGCGATATCAGGGGCACCTGTTTGGGGTCCTCTATATACCAGTCCACATATCTAATTGGTTAATACCAATGAGTGAGCATCCAATCCGCTAATAGTTAGAAAAAGAAGGGGGATGGTTTACATTCACCAAACCTGCCCCTTGATGTTGGATGGAAAGAAACAGATAATTAATGCTGTATAGTCTTAGTGGCACTTTGAATGATAAATAAATAATAAAAACAAAAGTGCCCCTCACTGGTAGAGATATATAAAGTGATACCTACAGGTGGCCCTTTTTTACAAGTGTGACATTTAAAATATATTTCTTAATATATAAAAAATACAAATACAACATTGTGCTCTCATATACAGATACAACAGTTAGACATAAAACATATAATATTAAGGAGTGGATGGTGGGGGGGATGGGGGGGGGAAAGGCAAAAATAAAGGGGAAAAAAGGCATATTAAAGAAATAGAAAAAGTTAGAGAAGGGAAAAAAATATGGGGAGCATGCTGATTAAAAATAGTTAAAATAGAATACATCTCAATTTTGAGGCTTTACTAGATTAATAATAAATGATACAAACAGACTATAAAGCAAACATTACCAATTATTTAATTACCGCAAGAAGGGAGTCAATTCCACATAGTCATTTAATCCCCCAGGATGTTTAGTTTGGTGTGTGTATATCCAGAATTGCTCCCTCCTTGCGATATATAGATCCTTATCACCAGCTCTGATAGTTGTGGTGATATGTTCTATACCCATATATTTGACCCCTGTGGCACTACATTGATGAACATCTTTAAAATGAGACAACAAATGGGTTAATGGTTTACCGGAGGCTAATATCTTAGGGATGTTGACAATATTTCTTAAATGTTCCATCACACGTATCTTAAGATGGCGTTTTGTGCGACCTACATATTGTAGTCCACATCCACATTGTAAGATGTATATAACATATGTGGACAGACAGTCAATGTAATTTGTAATATCATATTTGTGATCCGTCATTTTGGACTTAAAATAGTCTTGTGTCAACATTCTTGGGCAAATTTTACATCTGTTACATCTATGATTACCCTTTAGCCCCAACAGATCTCTGAGGTCCTTCTTCTTATTGGGGACACTGCCTTTTAAGAGACTCGGGGCCAATATGGTTTTAAGATTGTTGCTTTTTGTAAAAACAATAGGAGGTCTTTTAGGTAAAAACTTTGTCAAAATGGGGTCCAGATGTAAAATGTACCAATACTTGTTAAGAATATGTTTTATCTTATTATGTGACCTATTAAATTTGGTAATAAAATACGGTATCTTATTTTCTTTATCTGGTTTGTATTTTTTCTTCTTGTCAGTGTATTTCATTATTTTTGGCCTTACAATTTGTGGTACAGTATTAGATGTAATGTTATCACTGATAATTGTATCTTCCACTAAATGGGTAGGTGTGTCCAGGCTCCCAATACCATTAACGTATACATCATGATCCGACTTGTTAATTTTAGGGCAAATTAATTTCTCCCTATTAGTGTGCAATGCCTTATTAAATGCTTTGTTAACCGTGGTCTTATCATATCCCTTTTGTAAGAATCGTTCTTGAAGTATTTGTGATTGAGACTTAAATGTCTCTAAGTCAGTACAATTTTGCCTGATCCGCAAGAACTGGCTATAGGGGATATTGTTGATACATCTTTTTTCATGGCCACTTGTAGGATGCAGGAAAGAGTTTACATTTGTACTCTTAAAATGAGTTTTGGTAAGTAACTTGTTTTCAGAAACATATATTTCCAAATCCAAATAAGTAATGGTGGTTGGATTTAGCTCACTAGTAAAGGTTAGATTGAATTGATTTTTATTCAACCCAACCACAAAGTCATCGAATGAGGTGCTATCACCATCCCAGATGGCAATTACATCATCGATGTATCTCCGCCACATGATCAACTGCGGCGGAGATACATCGGCACCCCATATATGTAACGATTCCCACCATCCCATGTATAGATTTGCAAAAGATGGTGCAAAACGTGTCCCCATATCAGTGCCACACAGTTGTAAATAAAACTCGTGCTCAAAAAGAAAATAATTGTGTGTCAATATAAATTCAATTGAGTCGTGAATAAACCTGCGTTGATGGAGTGGTAAAGTGCCATGTAGTGATAAAAAGTGATTTATCGCATCTAATCCCCCTTTATGAGGAATAGAAGTGTAAAGTGTCTGAACATCTAATGTGACAAGTTGATAAGAAGGTTTCCAATTGAAATCGGTGAGAATAGTGAGTAAAGAAGTGGTATCAAGTAGATGTGAAGGTAAAGTGGATACTAGTGGTTGTAAGAAGGAATCTACATAAGAGGAAAGATTAGCAGTGAGTGAGTTGATCCCTGATATAATGGGTCGCCCCGGTGGATTAGTAAGTGATTTGTGAATCTTTGGCAAATGATACATAATGGGGATGGTGGGAGCCGTACAATACAGATAATCAAACTCATGCTTTTTAAGAACATTAGACTTATAAGCAGAATTTAGCAACTCTCTCAGATCATTCTGAAACTGTACTGAAGGATCTTTGGGAAGTTTGCAGTAAGAGTTTGGGTCTGAAAGCAATCTATTTGCCTCCAGACAATAATCTGTTCTATCTTGGAGTATAATACCTCCACCTTTATCTGCTTCCCGTACAACTGTATTGGAATCTTGACGTAATATTTTTAACGCATGTCTTTCCTGACTGGTCAAATTCATATTCCAATTCGTCTGAGTTGACTGTGATTGTTCCAATGTTTTAAAATCTTTTTCTACCATTTTATTGAAAATATCAATATATTGTCCCCTGGAGTAGTAAGGGTAGAAGGTAGACTTGGGCTTAAATAATGAATGCTGTATCAATGTGTCTTCCCCTTCATTAGTTGACCCCTCATCCATAAGGCACATTAAATCCACCAATTGATTTTGTTCATTAGTGGATAACGTATCAACAGTGGGGTTAATAATAACTGGAGTTGATATTTGGCCCCCATTATCAGATACAAAATGTCTACTTAACGTTAACTTTCGATTAAATTTTTGTAGATCTATATAAAGATCAAAATTGTTAACCCTTCGTGTAGGGGCAAATGACAATCCTTTCCCTAAGACATTCATCAAAGTATGGTCTATTTGAAAATGGGATAAATTAAAAATACCCTTAGACTTTAATGTTAAGTCATCTGGACAGGTCTTAGTGGAGAGATTTGTTGGTTTATCTCTTTGTCCACTCCCTCTAGTTCCTCTCCTGAATCCTGTCTTTTTCTTACAGTATTTTTGGTGATTCCTAACAAGGGTGGATGGTTGGAATCCCAGGTGGATATTGATTTTCTCATTTTTTCCAACTTGTTTAAAAAATCCTCATTTTCAGTTTCTTCCTTTCTATCCTTCAATACTTCAAATTTATTGTATAAAGGGATGTCCGGTGTTCCTGTTTCATGTCCTCTATATGTATTGGGATGTTTTTTGGGGGCATTGGTGTATTTCCTATTATGTGGTGTGTGTGGTTTATTCTGCCTCCTATTCTGTTTGGAATAATGGGGAATCCACTGTTGTTTTTTCTGGATATTTGGATCCCGTCCTAAGGGCTCTATATTGTCATTTCTTTGGTATTTAGACGGAAGTCTAGTGTGTTTTTCATGTAAAGGTCTAGCATGAAAATTAGGGTCTCTTGGTGTTCTAGGGATATTACTATTAACTTTGGGATTAGTGTGTTTAGTTTGTACTGCCCCCTTTGGAATCAAAGCATTGGGATCATTCAGTTATAGAGAATCCCAAACACTTCCCAGTGATATCCATAAAACGGAAAGCTGCAGTAAGATGCATTAAAAAGGTCAGCCAAACCACTATCCCCATTCCAGCTCCTTTCAACCAGCAGTACCAGCTTTCTAACCAGCAGCACCAGCTTTGTAACCTGCAGCTTCCTATCAATGTACCCAGTAGAGTGGACAACTCCACTCAATCCTTCTGTCAACAGCCTCTCCAAGAGCTTGAGGTCTCCATACCTATTCCACCTGGATAGAGAGAGGAGAAGGAGGCTATGAAAAGGAAAGCACAACTGGAGAGGGAGTAAGCCTGTCAACATACCTCCAAGGGGAGGCTACAGTGCTTTGTTCAGAGGCAGAAGGATCATAACATCTGTAAACGTTACGGATACCCACCATCCAGACTTCATTCCCCCATGAGATACTTAAGCCCTAAAAAAACAAAAAACAAACCCTGAATAATCTGTAACTGGTGCCAAGCTCTATGAATATCTGTAAATAAGATTTATATTTATAAGTCAGTTTGTAACATATTTAACTAAGAATATATTTAAAACTCTTCAATAAAATGTATCTTTTTTTATTTGAACTCTTTATTTACTAAATAAATTATTTACAAATGCCAAGGGTTATTGAAATTCTGCAAATTAACTTTAGATTACCCTCTTGATGATACGAGAGAGAGAGAGAGAGAGAGAGAGGTAAGGTAAGTCAGACCCCACTTATGAGATAGAAACAAATAAATATTTAACTATATACTTTGTCATGTTGGATGTATGTACTGTATGTCTTTATTTATATAGCGCCATTTATGTAGATAGCGTTTCACTGCAGTAATAAACGTGACAATCATATAAATAATATAAATAACAGATCATGGGAATAAGTGCTTCAGACATAAAAGTAACATTTAGGAAAAGGAGTCCCTGCTCCGAAGAGCTTACAATCTAATTGGTAGGTGGAACATACAGAGACAGTAGGAGGGTGTTCTGGTAAGTGCGTCTGCAAGGGGCCAAGCTTTATGTATGCGGTCTATAGTATCAGCCACGGAGCTACTCACATGCTTCTTTAAGCAGATGTGTTATAATGTGGGTCTTAAAGGTGGATAGATAGGGTGCTAGTCGGGTATTGAGGGGAAGGGCATTCCAGAGGTGAGGGGCAGTCAGTGAGAAAGTTTTCAGGCGCTAGAGGGTTTTAGATACAAAAGGGGTAAATAGAAGACATCCTTGGGCGGATCGCAAGAGTCGGGATGGTGCATAGCGAGAAATTAGAGCTGAGCTGTAAGGAGGGGCAGAAGAGTGCAAAGCTTTAAAAGTGAGGAGGAGAATTGAGTGTGAGATACAGGATTTGATAGGAAGCCAGGAGAGTGATTTCAGCAGGGGAGATGCTGAGACAGATTTAGGAAAGAGTAGAGTGATTCTGGCAGCAGCGTTTAGGATAGATTGTAGGGGAGACAGGTGAGAGGCAGTAAGGCCGGACAGCAGAAGGTTCCAGTAATCGAGATGGTAGAGAATGAGGGTCTGTATCAGAGTTTTAGCTGTTGAGCAACAGTGGAAGGGCGTATCTTTGTAATATTGCGGAGGAAAAAACGACAGGTTTAGCTACCTTTTGAATGTGAGAGGAGAATGTGAGAGAGTAGTCTGAGACCCCTAAGCAGCGTGCTTGGGCTATTGGATGTATAGTAGTACATCCAACAGTAATGTGGAAGGAGGTAGTAGGGCCAGGTTTGGCATGAAATATAAGGAGTTCTGTTTTTGACATGTTAAATTTAAGTCGGCGGAGGATCATGTTGCATTGGGCTTCTCTTTCTTTTGTTTACACTGTACAATGTCACATACCCAGTAGCACTCCTTAAGACAAATATATATGGTGAGGTGGGTTTGGATTTGAGTTTACAGGGGGTTTGTGTGTTTCCAAACTTACTCTGCCCACCTTAAAAGCAGCAGTCCAAGCTGTCGTTTAAAAATAAAAAAATCCCTTTAATATGTGCATCAATACAAACCACTCATTGATAAGTAATTAGCTAAGTTGCGATCGATCGGTGAAGATTCGGCTCGGGGGTTCACTAAATGGTTGCCAGTGCAGCAGAAGAGGACCAAAGATGCAAAGTTCTCTGGGGAAGATCATGTGACCAGATAGTCACTGGATACAATTGAGTTTTGCACAGCTAGGGAGAGGGCAGGGATCAAAAAAAAGTGGAGGGGGGAGGTGCCAGAGTCTGTTTCAGAAGAGGAAGGGGATGTGACTTGATTGATTGTTACATTATGATACATTAAAATTTTAAAACAGAGTTGTTTAAAAAAAAAAGTACTACTACTAGTAGCATTATACTAAAATAAATAATACAGATGCACAGTAATAGTAGTTTTTATATTTATTAGTGGTGACCATGTCCATCAATAAAATTAACTGACATCGTATTCTTCACAGTCAGGATAAAGGTTTTTGATCTTACCACACTCCTATTAGATCATTGTGGTGGGTGTCCTTTTTATTTGTAAGGTGCAGGCAAGAGTGTCTGGGATCCCACTTCTGACACAGTTACTGCACCGGCACAGCTTAGTCTAACAAAAGATGGGAGCTGGCCGGATACGTGACGGGCATGTCGCCGAAAGTTGCGTGCGCGCTCCTCGCACGTTCCCCTGACTTTCCCGCGGCTCAATAGAAAAGCGCTATGGCGCTTTCTATTGAAAGCGCCCGAGGCGCTGGAAAGCGGCCGCGAACCTTCCCGGTGCGCGGCGGGGTACTGCCGCGCGGCGCCCGTGGGTTTTTTTAACCGCGGTGACGGCCGTATGAGGATAAAAAGTGTCGCCACTGTAAACTGGTGCTGGATATCTTCTTGCTTCCCTATTCTAAGAAAGTCTAACACCAGACATTATAGCATGATAAACTGTGTTGCACCTGACGATGGGAGATCCCCGAAACATTGTGCGTTTGCAATCTGCAAATACACCAGAAATTATAGCAGATAAACTGTTTTAAGACTTTATTAGAATAGGGAGGCAAGAAGATATCCAGCTCCGACATTCTATTCTTAGTAAGGAGTTTTCCAAGCTGCCCCCCGCTAGCCATTTTAATACCCATTTTGATCTTTTACTTCCCATAACATTCAATACCCATTGGATCTGGTCCTGACTAGCATTCTGTATGTTTCCCACATGTTCAAAGAGTAGACAGAAATCCTCGTGGAAAAAGTGAAGCACAGCCGGACCAAGAAGAAAACAAACCGGGGCTAAGCGAATTAATTACAAATATTCTTTATTGGGGGTGCACATACAGATGTAGCCACACTTATACATCGCTGTACGTGGTCCAATTCGGAAGTCATGAACTAACCGCAGCAATGCCGGGAGAAGCTACGACGGTCACCTTCACTACTGCAAATCTCATTTTTGCTTTTTAAATTGTGGCTGTATCTACAGTTGCAAGGACATTGTAAGCAATATATTAGCCCTTCTGGCTCAGCAGCAAGACGCCCGGTAGACGTGCTACTCTGTGTATGCAGAGAATTGAAGAAGAGGCCAATACAGCTCCTGATGCCTTAGCAATATGACAGAATGTCAGAGCGGTGGCTATGCTGCGGTGCTACTGCATTTCCTTCTTGCACGGTGTTGAAACAACAGATGGACTTCGGCACAGGAAGCATCAACAGTCTCTGTCGTTACACAGACAGAATCACCTGGTCAATGACAGAGAGGAAATAGCTGCAGACCAATGTGGCACTGACATAGGTTGACCGATGTCCCGGGACAGTCCAGATTTTTTATCTAATGTCTCCTGCCCCGACTATCTTCTGCTACAGTATGTCCCGATTTTACCAGGAGCAGAGAGAAAAGTAGGGTGTGCCACTGCAATTTCTCCTCCAGCCATTAGGTGGCGTTATGCTGCGCAGCTCATTCTCTGACTGGGTGCAGTGTGAGTGTGAGTGTGAGTGTGTGTGTGTGAGTGTATGACATGTGGAGGGAAGGTGGAGGGGTGAGAGAAATGGCGAGGGGAGGATGGTTGAAGGAGAGACATGGCGAGGGGATGGGGGTGAAAGAGACATGTGGAGGGGGTGAAAAAGAGACATGGCGAGGGGGTGAAAGAGAGTCTTAGGGAGGGGGGTTGAAAGAGACATGGGGAGGGAGTGAAAGAGACATGGGGAGGGGGTGTGAAGAGATATGGGGAGCCGGGGGTGAAGAGACATGGGGAGGGGGGTTGAAACAGACATGTGGATGGTGAAAGAGGCATGGAAAATGGGGGGGTGAAAGAGCGACATGGGGAGGGAAGGGGAGGTGAAAGAGAGACATGGGGAGGGGGTGAGAGACATGGGGAGGGAATGGGGTGAAAGAGGCATGGGCGGGGTGAATAAGCAAAATGGGGGGTTGAAGAGAGACATGGAGAGGGGAGGTGATAGAGAAACACGGGGAGGGGGTGCAAGAGACATAGAGAGGGGGATGAAAGGGAGCCATTGGGAGCGGGGTGAAAGAGAGACATGGGGAGATGGGTGAAAGAGAGACACGGGGAGAGGAGTGAAAGAGAGACATGGGGAGATGGGTGAAAGAGAGACATGGGGAGCAGAGTGAAAGAGAGACATGGGGAGATGGGTGAAAGAGAGCCATTGGGAGCGGAGTGAAAGAGAGACATGGGGAGATGGGTGAAAGAGAGACATGGGGAGGGAGGCGATAGAGAGACAAGGGGGGATGAAAGAAAGACATGGGGAGGGGGGATGAAAGAAAGCTATGGGGGGAGTGAAAGAAAGTCACGGGGAGGGTGGGTAATTCTTTTTTTCTTCTTCACATGTCTGGGAGATGTTGATCGGACGGCTTCTTAGGGTCAAATACGACGTGACAGACTTTATATAAGGCCTGTATAATTTCTTCCCCAGGTCCTCCAACAGGTAGATCGTTCTTTTAAAATCCTTACCCAATTTAACACTAAAGAGAGTCTGTGAAACATGTTGTGAGCCTCGTATTGATGCAGTTAGACCAATTCGATACCATCTGGGAGCGCTCTATGTTGCATTAGTGTATATTAAAGAAGATGTGACATTTAAAAGTGAACATCATGGCCCCCAGAGTAGAGCTACAAACTATGACATAGTCCAAAGACCAAATCTGTGGCTCCAAAAAACAATCCCAACAGTAGATTTTGGGCCCTGTTTGTTTAAATCAAAAACACTACAGAAATGTCCAATCCTTTTGTCTCATAAATGGAAAGGTATCCTTACCAACTCCACTTATAAATGGTGTAAATGATCAGTCTTGGGGTTTACAGTATATACATGTAGAAAAGATGGCATCTGGCTGGTTCTGCTCTGTTATTGAGCTATCACAAATCAGCTGTAAATGTTCACATGGAATGGCACCTAGTTAACTTCTTAAATCAATAACTGTAGACTTGCTAGTCCCCTATATCATAGACGGAATCCTCAATAATAACAAAGTGGAGACTCACGGTTATGAAAGGGTTCATCAGTTCAATCCTGCTCCTGTGGGTTGCTGCAGGACACCTTTTGGTGTTCTGTTCGCTAGGTAGATAGTACAAAGTGAAAAATGTGCGATGCACAACCGGAACGAAAAAATAAATGAACTGGAGAGAGGGTACAGCAACTACACAATTTGCTTTTAATAACTCATCTAATCAAATGACCGGCAACAAAACGTGCGCGCACACGGAGGTTTTCAAACACCTCTATGGAGCTTGGTCCCACCCCCCGTTCGCGTCACGCGTCACTCACGTGCGGCGCGCTTACGCGACAATCGTGCACCGCTCCCCAGCTGCGAGACAACACCCGTAACAATGCCCACCTGTCTCCTGCGCTCTGCGTCCAATCACAGCTCCCGCGGGGGCCGCACCTTCGTTCCGCCTCTCACTCTCATTGCTCCAGTCCTCCTATTTAATCTCTGCTTGCTCAGTTACACATTGCTGAGCATAGACCATAGTAGCCTTGTGTTCCTACACTCCTGCTTTGCCTTGTGCCTTGCCTCTCTTGCTTTCAGTTTGACCTCACGTGTACCGACCCGGCTAGACTCTTGGACCCTCTCTGTATAACGACCCCGGCTTCCCCTCGACTACCTGCATCTCTCCATCCCTGACCACGGCTATAGGACATTCTACTAACGCACCGGCTCCAACCCTCGACCTCGGCACAACGGACATCTACCATTCTACTCGCTCCTCCCCACAACCGCGGCAAGTATCTGGACTACCCTCTCTCTCCAACCCTGACCCGGCTACACTGACAATCCAGGTATGCCTCCACTGCTGCAGGTGCACATTTTCTACTTTCCCACCTCAGTACCGGGGGTCCGCCTTGTTCGTGGTGAGCGCAAGCGCTACAATTAGAGAGGGTTGGGGTTCCTTACAATGCATCTGATCTCAGATGCACTATTAGAGAGGGTTGGGGTTCCTTACAAAGCATCTAATCTCAGACGTGCTATTAGAGAGGGTTGGGGTTCCTTACAATGCATCTGATCTCAGACGTACTATTAGAGAGGGTTAGGGTTCCTCAGAATTTCACAATATAATTATAAGGTTCCTTAACCAAAAGAAGGCTTAAAACCACTGGTCAATACCACCTGTGTTTTGATTTACAGAACCCGCTTTGTTTGGTGTGTCTCATTTTTGTACAATTAGTACAGATATGCAAGTGAAGTGAGCATTTATTCTCTGCCAATAAATGTGTATAGGTTTACGTAACATGCGGGCTTCCTCTGGACTGTTCTGTTTTTCAAACACACTGATATGAATAGCATTATGGGGAGATCAATATTGTAGACATGCTTTCCCTTAGCAACAAGATGCAATAGTAATAGATTATTTTGTAATGAGAGAACAAAAAGATGGAACAGGGCGCTTCTACTGTAACTATGAAATAACTGAAGTGAATTAGTGGTAGAAAATAACCAATAACAGTGAACCTAAAAACCAAATAAGTATATATATATATATATATATATATATATATATATATATATAAATATAGTGAATAAATAACCTTCACCAAAAAACGTGATCAGTAAAATATTAAATGTGAAATACAATACAAATGAATACAGCAGCTCTACACCCTTTAAAGGACTGTCCAGGTCCAATGTAGTCTTGCGTTGTCTTACAGGTAGGAGGAGCGCTGTGGTTCTCGAGATAATTTGTGAAAAATAGAAAAAATAGTATAATAGTTCGGATGGTATTAATAAGTGAAATATAAAATTGTCTCTGTGTTAGTGTCACTCACAAATTGATTCAGATATATCAGACGTATCAGAGATCCATCTCTCTCTGATGGGAGCCCTTTATTGGAAGTCCTCGGGTGATGGAAGCCTTATAACTGTTGGTCTGGTAAGCTTGACGTGTGATGGAATCGTAAAGTACTCAGTATACCTCCCAAGGAATGTGGAGAAAGAAAGGAGAGAGCGCACAATAGTGTGGTATGATAAGGGTATATATTGCACAAAAATAGCATATAGGTAATGCACTCACATTTTGGCATTAGAGACAATTAGTTGGAGAGAACTGCTGGTGACTCGTGGAGGACGCCAGTGTATTCAGTCACTGGAAAGCTTCCGCGTCTGCCTACGCCTGTATGCCCGCAGACCTGGCAAGACCCCAGTACTGAGGTGGGAAAGGTATTACACCACACACCCTCAGCAGTGGGAGCAAGCCCGGAGTGTGGTATAGCGTTGCTGGGCCTGTTGAAAGAGTAGTTAGTGATACTTGCAACGTCTTTAGTAGTATGCGTAGGGATAGTCGTGTCCGTGTGCCAATGTCCAAGGGTTCCAGAGGGTAGAGTCGTCGGCGTACAAAGCCAGGTCCAAGGGTTCCAGAGAGCAGCGTGGTCGAGAGTGTAGCAAGGTTCAAAGGGATACACAGAGCAGAATAGTCCAGAGTAAGCAGGGTCAAAGCCAAAGAAATCCAAAGGAGAAACACAGGAGCAGGATACAGCAGGGACACAGAGGGAGCACAGCATAGGTCAGCACACAGGGAAACAGGAACTATGCAGAGCGAGGAAGAAGTGGACAGACAGGGATTATCATACTGCTCCCTTGTAGCTATTAATTCAAGCTCCCACATTTTATCTGTCAGGCTTCTTGCATTAGCAAGCATGCATTTAAGTTTTTTTTCAGCCTGTACTATTATCTTATCTGCTCCTTCCTTTCTGCTCCCACTTGGTTTAGTCTTTAGAAGTTTTCTAAATTACTTTTACAATGTCAGTTTTATGCCTAAATGTTCAAATCTGTGAACTTGTTACCGTATGTTATGCACAGTGGATTTCATAAAAGACCGAGGACCATAAATTGAATGAATTCACACGATTTCCATTATTTTGGGGATATACATTCAGTGCCTTAATTCCATTTTCTTCTGTAATAATGCTCTTTGACACTATTTTCCACTGCCATCTACTCCCTGACAAAGAGCTGCAGGAGAGGTATACAGTAATTACCTGGCCAATGGCAAATATGCAATTCTGCATCACCACTATAATATTTTTTAGGAGTTGTTACAATCATCCTAATTGACAGAGCGGTAAGACCACTATGCAAAAATTGCATTATCAATTAGATCTTTTCCCTCCTTATTTCTCAGACTGTATATAATGGGATTCAACAAGGGGGTCACCACACAGTAGAATATAGACACAACTTTGTCAATGTCAAATGAGTACTTAGACTGTGGCCAGACATATATAAATATAATCGTCCCCTAGATAGAATATGCCGACCACTGTGAGGTTACACACACATGTGGAGAAGGCTTTCCGACAGCCTGTGAGCGAGGAGATCCACAAAATGGTTACAATGATGCAAACATAGGACACCATAGTGAGAAGAAAGGTTGCTGGTAAGATGACAGACGTGGACATGTAATATATGGTATCAACTACATGGGTAGAGGACCAAGACAGTTTTAACACTGCAGCCACATTGCAGAGTTAGTGGTCAATAGAGTTAGGACCACAAAACGTCAACTGAGATGTAGAATAAGTGGTGAGTATACACCATAGAAACCCAGCAGAGCATGGCCAGCATGTGACACGTCATGTTGGTCATTATACGTAGCTGTGTAAAGTAATGGCTTACAAATGGCAAGGGAATGATCGTAAGCCATGCCAGCCAGGAGGAAACGCTCAGTGGAATCCAACGAAAAGGAGAAGTACATTTGAGCCATGTAGCTGAAGAAAGAGATCGCCGTTGGCTTGGTCATGAGGTTCCTGAGCATCTTGGAAACACTGACGGAGGTGTATCACATTTCCATAAAGGTGGAGTTTCACAGGAGCAAATACTGTACATGGGCTCGTGAAGGTATCAGTCAAGGCTGATAATGGGTGAGGATAGTGATATTGCCCATCAGGGTCACTGTGTAGAATAAGGAGAACAAGATAGAAGGGACCAGGTGAAAATTCTGAAAGTTGGGAAAATTCAGGAGGGTCAATTCTGTGACGAGTTCTATTCTCCCTCAGGGTCTTCCCAGTCTGTAATAATACTGAAAATGTCTTCATTTAATTACATACTGCTGCGGCAGCTTTTATTCTTACAAATCACCGGCTTTTACCTGGCATGTTCCTGGAATGCCACGCTGTTCACCTGGAGCACGCCGGGCTCCTTTTGCCTTCCCAGCCAGGCGCATGCCCGGCTGACGCGCGGTTGCTGTGTTATTTGATAATGGTTCAGGATTTACTAGGCTGCAATGCTTCGCGTGTCCGCCAGATGGCATAAAATCATGACTTGTAATGCGCCGAATCAGTAATGTGTTGGCTTGCAGGTGTTTCGTTTAAAAAAGATACTGTACCACAGTGTGCCATTGTAACTTGGCCTTGGCCTTGAAACTGAAGGAAGAGTTGCCAAAATGTATCAATTTAGGCTTTTCATATTAAAGAAAGACAAAGACCAGTTTCAGTTTGTGTTACACTATTCTGCAGAGACCCACCATGAGTGTTCAAGTGCAGCCTGCTTTCCAACAACCTGACAGAAGTTACGCGTATTTGATATGGGCCGCGATTAATGCAACAGAGGATAAGATGGCAACAGTTGCTCAAATTTATCAGTATTTTATTGAAAAATATGACTTTTACAAATTTTCGCCAACTCCTCATACGTGGAAGCGTGCAGTAAGGAAAAGGTTATGTAGTGACCCCTGTTTTCACCGTATTGAGCCCCAATTTGTTGGAGGGTATTGATGTGTATCACCGGGTTTTTCCCTTATCTATGATCATGGAGGCGGCAAAAGGCAAAGGGTTGTGTTAAAACCAACTAAGAAGCGACAGTCGCTGCCAAGCAATGCACCAGCACCAGCACCGGCTTCCAATGACGGTCCTACTGTCAGTGACAACCCTGAGCCTGAGCCTGAGGCTGAGCTGGATTTGGCATGCAGTTTTGATGAAGCTTGCATGTACCTAAGCGATATCCAGCCTCACCTGCTGACTACAGGTGGACTAGTCCCGCTGCCAACTATCGACATGGATGATGAAGAAAGCTGGACGGGCAGTGGACCGGCGCCGGCGCAAGCTGAATGGGAAATTCAATGGTGAGTACTGTCTTGTTGCCGTATTATTTTGGTGGGGCTGGCTGGGTACTTCTTTAGGGGGCTGACCATTACTGTACTGTACTGTACATTAAAACTTTTCTTTTTGTTTTTTCTCAGAAAAGAAAATGGCTAATGGGGGGATTTCGATGGATAATATTGTACTGTATGCTGATGTTTTCCGGCCGTACAGTATACTGTGTAATAAACCCTGAATAAATAAAACTATGCATTTATTCTACATATTCAGTATCGTTTCATTATGTGTCTTCCACAGTATACTGTACAGTGGTATACAGTGCCTAACATCTATGGGCAAAAATAATTTTATTCCTAGGTGCCCTAGTACAGAAGTTCCCATGCCAATTGCCCGTGAACTTGACCGCAGCCCTAAGTAGTTCCCACGCCAATTGCGCGTATATAATGTAAAATAACCCGTTCTGTGGGTCTGAGCGGGTTGAAATTTACCTGGTCCCCATGCGGGAGGACCCTTGCCATAGTGGCAAAATATCAGCCTTCCAAGACCCCCGGAACCGGAGATACAAAAAGACAGTTTAAAAGCACATTACCAAAGTGGCTTTTTTTCTGCCATGCAAGGCAGAAACCTGAACTTTAACATCACCCTGACTCCGTTCTGTTGCCACGAGAGGGTCGCAATTTGCCATGCAATCCTGCCGCAACTAGGACTACATGGTAACCGAATATGAGCCCTCTAGGTCGAACAGAACCGGAGTTCTGGGTACCAGGTTTCTGCTCATTGTGACTTAGCCGGTTCAAAGCTTTCTCCGCCATTGCGCTCAATGGTAGGACCCTCCTCGCCGGCGTGACCCTTTCTCGCCGCCATTGCTGCTGGGACCCTGTTGGGGTCAAGTGAGGAGGTTCCTAACATCTAGGGGCAAAATGAATTTTATTTCTAGGCGCCCTAGAACAGAAGTTCCCACGCCAATTGACCAAGTTCCCACGCCAATTGCCGTAGTTCTTACGCCAATTGCGCGACCAGCCAGTTAAAAAACAGTGCAGCAAGCCTCTACAGTACATTTGTTACACTGGCAAAGGAGCAAATGGAAACAATGTGAGGCAATTCAACATGGTCTTTTATTGGTGGAGTCAGTACAAAAACATTTATTTACAATATTGAAACATTTAAAGTGCACAGCAATTCTAACCATCAACACACAATAATACATTCTGCAGCCTTTATTAAATTCTTCTGCCTGCCACAAAACATTTTTGGTGCATGGGGCACAGGGAGTTAAAGTGACTTGCTTTTTATGTACTGTATTTGGGGGTTGTCTTTGGGGGTTTATTCATCAAATTATTATGATGAACTGCCTTTTGAAATGACATTGCTGTTAACTACAGTATTTCAGCCACACACCTCCAGAGTTATATGGAGTCTACTACATAGATTGGCACCCGCAATAGAGGTGTCCTCCACAGAATTGATTAGCAATATATCGAAAATAACACTAACTGTGCTCCCCCTTCATCTTTCTGCATCACATTGTCAATAAGGATCCTGGATTGATCCTGCTGGGTTCTGAGTCACAGGAGGACAACTTGAGAAACATTCATTCCAGGCTGTATTATATTTTATACATTTTTTTCAATATATATACGCCTTATTGAGATAGCGCCCGGGTATCTGTCCTAACCTGATATACAGCAGCGGCAGCTTTTATTTTCACATTTCCCGCACGGCAGGATGCGTGCAGGAAACGTGGTGACGCTGCTTGTCGCGGCGTCACTGTGACGTCACTGTCACGTGACGCGCCCGGCTTCCCCGGCTTCCCCGACACCCCTGGAGTGTAAAGTGAGGTAAGCGGGGGTGCGGGGAAGCAGAGGGGCAGAGCAGGAGCCGGGTTCGAGGACGGGAAGGGGGTTAGAAATGCCCGGGGGTGGAGGGGTTGCGCGGAGGAACACGCGGCGGCACACGATCTAGACCGCGCTCCAGCTGGAGTAGATCCCGGCCTGCCGCCGGCAAATGTAAGAATAAAAGCTGCCGCTACTGTACATGAATTTACTTGCAGCTGAAAAGTGCTACGGAATGGACGGAACTAGCCAATAGTTACACTTGTTTCTCTCTTTGTATCTCTCGTGTATCTCCTTGTGGAAAACAGTCTACAGAAGCTTATAAGCAAGTGAGCACCTCATTTCAAGGACCCATAAAGATGTTCAATTTAATATTTGCACAGATCATCTTACCATTAAAACACGGTGTTCAGAGATTTATTTGTATATATTAATATCCACGTAAAGTACAATTAGTGATACATTTTCTATAACATGCTCATCATCTATCAAATAAGTAATTGATCTTCAGACTGTGGTAATTAGCCAAAGGTACCGAGCTTCAACCAATGGGAGACACGCAGCGCTCCTTGGCTTTAACACATGAGCATATGCAGTCCAAGTTTTAAAAGGGGGATGGAAGATGAGAGAGAGAAAAAAAAGAGGGGCTGGGGGAGAGAGAAAGGGGTAGAGAGGAGTGCGTGATTGTGTTAACAGTAAGAGAATGCGTTTGACACCACATCATGGAACAATCAGGATGCAATGGGGTTAGATGCGTATTCACTACAAAATACTCTGACATTTTAAGCATCAATAAATAGTAAGAATTCTGTTTTCCTTTCTTTTTCTTAGAAGTCACGTAATAAACATTTAGAGCCTCATTCAGAAAGCCTCGATAAGGCCCTTATCGAGCACTTATCGACCAAAATGGCTACTCGTATTCAGAAAGCCTCGATAACTGCTCGATAACGGCCTGTATCGATGCAAAATTTTATCACCAACAGAAATTCGCCAATTGAGCGGCGATCAGCCGCTTATCGACCATTTTCTGAAGGATCATAAACTTGCGCGATTCAGATACCCGCGAGTCGGCTGTCGCGGCCTATCGCAGCCCATCGCAGCCCTAAAAGGCGTTCTTCTCCCCAAATCCAATTCACCTCAAACTTTAGGTAAATTGGTGGGGAGATGGCCTCGATGAGCTGCGATGTGTCAGGACTTACAAAAAATCAGGCCCTTTTCCTGCCTCGGATTGATGCCGGGGGTCTCCGAAGCTGATAGCCATTAATAGCAGCTCCGGACCCCCCCGGCATGCATCCGAGGCAGGAAAAATGCATGTACAACAACTTCATTACCTTAGCGGCTAACCGCTAAGGTAATGAAGGGGTTAAACAACCGTGCCAGGCTTTCTGTAAAGACATACATTACAATACAATACTGTGGCTAGCGAGGGTGGGTGAAGGGGGAATTTGGCCCTTAGTGGCTGTTTAGGCCTTGCGGGGGAGCTGCGGGGGGAATTAACCCCTTCACTACCTTAGCGGTTAATATCGCTAAGCAATAAAGGGGTTAACCCAACCGCTACCCACCCGCAAGGTCTAGACACCCATCCTTAAGGCTAATACCCCCTTCACCCATCCATGAAGCCTAAGCACCCACCCCTGACTGACTATACCCACCCTATAGCCATTGAGTAGTATAGTGGTACATCATACCCATATAATAATAATATGGGCATGATAAGCCTCTATAGCACTCAATGGGCACCCTAATTACAATACATTAATACACTAGACACACAATAATAAAACCTAACTAAACTCCAAAAAAACACACTTCACTAAATATAAACAGTAGCCAGCTAATCCAATCAATACAAGCAATAACAACATCAACAATGAATTAATTAAACCATTAACCAATCAAACCAATTAATTCCTAAATCAACTCAACATGAATAGTAACACTAACCAATCCAAACAATTAATTACTACAACATTAATGAATTTAAACAGTAAAATACAAAGAAAGAAATTCTAACAATATCTGAACTAACCATAAAACGCATAGAAAAACAGGACTTCCGTCCAAAAAGGTGCAACAGATATAAGAACAGGTATATTGTATAACAGGTCCCATATGTCATGGATACATAATTCTTTGCTTGAATTATTAGTGAGGACAAACTGCTTCTTAAGGATATATATCCCAGTCAACCTTAAAGACTGTTCATAAGTATGTGACTGCCTATATGGCTTCCAATAGTGGGATTTATAGGGTATATGGGGAACATAGCGCCATAGGCTGAAAGTTCCCTGTTCTCCTACCACACTAAGGTGAGTCACAGAACAGAAATGGGGACAATATCAGAGAGCAGTAGGTATATCAAAGTCCACTCACTTTTTTGATTGAAGAGTAGTATATATCAGCAGGGGATCCATGCAGGCATGCCTCCAACTTAATTGCAGAGCAGGAAGGAAAAAAGCCTCTAGAGAGGAATGTGGAGCACAGCACAAGGACGGACAGCAGGACCAGCACATCAAGGGTTAACTAATTTATTAGTATGGGGGGGACACCATAAAACCGGACAATCACCACTCTAACACGTTTCGGGCTATGCCCTTTGTCAAAGAGTATGCCCCAGACTTAACAAACACATATTTATACATTGTACCGACACAGGTACACGCGATTAAGGTAATTAAACAATGTATAAATATGTAAATTCCTCTGGATCTGACACCGACTCCGGGACACCCCGCAGGTGGATATCATTTCGCTGGTCGCGGTTTTCTGAGTCTTCCTGCCTGTCATTTATGTCCGCAATCCTTTTATAGAGTTGGGCCGTGGATTTCTCATTTTTCTGGATGGCTCTAGTACAGTATTCGCATCCACTTTATTTTCCAGTGTGTTGCTTCTGTCACCTAAACTGTCAATATCTTTCCTGAGTTCCCAGAGCTCTTTCTGAAAAAAGGTCTTCATCTCCGAGCAGAACACTTTCATGTCCTTTCTTGTGACCCAGTCTTGGTCCGAAGCCTCCGCTCTACTCGCGGGTCTGCTTATGAATCTTTCACTCTGAGTCGGAGCCCGCCATTTGCCTGCTTTCCTCCCCTACACTCACTCGTGTCAGCTCACCTTTCGGGAAATAAACTGTTACCATCGGGGTTCTCTTTCGAGATATTGTTCTCCTTGGCATCCTTGGGGGCCCCGGCGTCTGAATTTCTGGTTTTCACTGTTATTCTCCTGGTTTTTGTGCTGTAAGTACATACATTAATTGCTGGCAGGGACGGAGTGAAAGGATGAGGAGGGGGGAGTGAGAGGATGAGGAGGGGGAGTGCGAAGGGGAGAGGGGGGAGTGAGAGGATGAGGAGGGAGTGAGAGGATGAGGAGGGGGTGAGAGGATGAGGAGGGTGGGAGAGGATGAGGAGGGGTGGGTGAGAGAATGAGGAGGGAGTGAGAGGAGGATGAGGATGGGGAGAAGCGAGATAATGAGGAGGGGGAGTGAGAGCAGGAAGAGGGGGAAGTGAGAGGATGAGGAGGGGGAGAAGCAAGATGATGAGGATGGAGGAGTGAGAGAAGACGGAGGGGGAGTAAGAGGATGAGGAGAGGGATTAAGAGGATGAGGAGGGGTGAGTTTGAGGATGAGGTGGGGGAGTGAAAGGATGAGGAGGGGTGTAGTGAGGATGAGGGAGGGTGTAGTGAGAGGATAAGGATGAGGAGTGGTGGGAGTGAGAGCATGAGGAGCAGTGTAGTGAGAGGATGAGGAGGGGGGAGTGAGATGATGAGGAGGCATGGAAAGATGGTGAGGATGGGTGAGATGGGGAGGAGGGGCAGTGGCGGAGAAGGGGTTGAGAGGCTGGGCAGGAAGCAGAGAGGATGAGGAGGGAGAGAGGTGGGGGAGAGGAGGGGGGAAGAGGGGGGGAGACGATGAGGAGAGGGAGAGGATTAGGAGGGGAAGAGGATGAGGAGGGTGGAGGTAGGATAAACAGGGGGGAATGAGAGAATGAAAAGGGAGAGAAAGGATAATGAAGGGGAGAGTATGAGGAGGAAGGGGAGAGGATGAGGAGGGGGAGAGAGGATGAGGAGTGGGGAGTGAGAGGATAAGAAAGGGGAAGATGAGGGGGAGATAGGATGGGGAGAGATGATGTGGTAGGAGAGAGGATAAGGAGGGGAGGAAAGCAGATGAGGAGGGGGATAGGAGAGAGAAAGAATGGGGAGGGGTGGGAGAGGGAATGGGGGAGGGGTGGGAGAGAGAGAATGGGGATATAACAAAAAATATATACTTCATAAAACTCATATGGGTTTTGTTGAGATATGGGTCTCTCTCGGCCCACTTGGTTTGGACATGCGAGAAGGACTTACAGAAGAGCAAAACCTAGAAATCCAATCGGATAAGGCTCTTTCTGCACGCTTTTGCACAACTCACAGCTACTAGAATATCCCTGTGTCTATACAAGAGGAGGTTTTAGTGTACTGACAAAAAACATCCCAAAATAAATTGTAATTAAGGCCGCGAGGTGTCACTGTATATAGAATATACATCCAGTAGCACTCTCATTGTAAAAGACTCTTATCTCTATCCCCCCACAAATAAGCAGGGGGACCCATTCAATACCCATAATGCGTATGTCTGAAGCATTAAAGCAAAGTGCAGTGCTGTACCAAAGTAGTAGTTTAGTTTAGACTGCCCTTGAATGGAGTTGAACACTTCCCCAGTGCTGGAATTAGGACATAAAGGGTCTATGCAGCAACATAGAGTAATTGTGTTTAGACGCATGGCTCTATTTTTTGGAGCAGAGCCGCAGCATATATACTGTAAGAACAGTTTCTTACTTCTGACGCGGTATGTTAGACTTATGGCACTTCAGATATGGAGAATTTTTTGGGGGCAAATAAAAGGTAAAAAAAAAAAAAAGTATCAGAGAAATGCAAGTTGTGATACATCTCAAAAGAATCTGTGCACCATGTAACTCCCCCAACTCCTCCTACTGACTCTCCCCAAGGTGCATGCTGGGACAGAAGCACAATGTGATACATCTCCTTATAATCTGTGCACCATGTAACTCCTCCCCAACTCCTCCTACTGACTCTCCCCAAGGTGCATGCTGGGACAGACGCACAATGTGATACATCTCATTATAATCTGTGCACCATGTAACTCCCCCCCAACTCCTCCTACTGACTCTCCCCAAGGTGCATGCTGGGGCAGAGACGCAGACTGTGATACATCTCATTATAATCTGTGCACCATGTAACTCCCCCCCAACTCCTCCTACTGACTCTCCCCAAGGTGCATGCTGGGGCAGAGACGCAGACTGTGACACATCTCATTATAATCTGTGCACCATGTAACTCCCCCCCAACTCCTCCTACTGACTCTCCCCAAGGTGCATGCTGGGACAGAGACGCAGACTGTGATACATCTCATTATAATCTGTGCACCATGTAACTCCCCCCCAACTCCTCCTACTGACTCTCCCCAAGGTGCATGCTGGGACAGAGACGCAGACTGTGATACATCTCATTATAATCTGTGCACCATGGTAAATCCCCCCCCCCCCCCCCCCAACTTCTCCTACTGACTCTCCCCAAGGTGCATGCTGGGACAGACGCAGAATATGATACATCTCATTATAATCTGTGCACCATGTAACTCCCCCCCCCCCCCCAACTCCTCCTACTGACTCTCCCCAAGGTGCAAGCTGGGACAGACGCAGAATGTGATACAGTACATCTCATTATAATCTGTGCACCATGTAACTTCTCCCCAACTCCTCCTACTGACTCTCCCCAATGTACAAGCTGAGGAAGATGGGGCACAATTTGGGCGCAAGGCTTAGATACAGTAAATACAGTAAGTGCAGGGTTTTGCTCCAAAATTGTCTTGATACATAGACCCCAGAGAGAGAGCTTCAAATGTGTTTTAAAAGGAGAAATACTGAGCCTGGCCTTAGTAGGAGCTGACAAATGACTGATTGTATCCGTGCAGGTGGTGTTATTTATTCTGTTTGACATACACAGTAACTTCTCAGCATTTTACATGTGACATACATAAGGGGATGCTACTTTATCTTGCCATGAAGTCAATGCATTTGAACCCAGTGATACAGTATGTTGATCCCACTGCTGTCAGTGGCACTGTCCATATGTGTACGTGTGTCACCCAATGTACGTAATACATTGTATCACAGCAGCTGTGATTTTTATGACTGCTACTCTAGTTAACCACTTCTCAACCCCTTGAAATTAAATGTCAAAGTAACTGATTTCTCTATTATGACATCACGAGACAGCATCATTGAGCCTCCTAGGAGATGCCAGCAGCCGTGTTCTGTAATGACATCATGGAATCGCCTTAGAGACTGAGATAAATACACAAATGTAAACTTGTTTGTGCGTGACTTGAATTAGTTCCCAAAGGAAACCGGTAGTTTCGTGGACATCTCAGAGATAGGAAAAGTGTGGCGCTGTACAGAGAGACTAATTATCTCCACCTTAACTCTGTATCATGGCAGGTAGGAAGCAACATGACCTTTAAATACTGTACCAAAAAAGAAATGGATAATATCTATATTTTTGAATTGTTTACTTGCACAATGTTTTATGGGGTACAGAACAGATAATATGACTCCTATCAATGGATGGGAGAAAGAAGACGGATGGGGGGGGGGGGGGGGCGGTAGACAACACACAAGGGGTTAGGTACGTGGCCTTGATCGGATAATATTTTTTTTATAAATGTCAAAACTGATTTCTTATAGATACATACACACATTTGTTTTATTGTATTTACTTTTATATCTGGCTTGTAATTCAAAATCTTAAATGATTTGAACAGTAATGTATAGAATAGTAATGTATAGAAAAGAACACATGTACTGTATACATAAATGTCAAAGCGGCAAACGTCTATGGGATCTATGGGATAGTAAAAAAAGACACAGGGACCTTAGTGTATACAGTAGGATTAGTTATGTATAAGGCGTGCTTTTTCCTTGCCCTAAGTTTAGGTCAATAGCTATTGGACAAATTCTACACCCTGGGGTGTAATGTTCGACTACTTTCAGCCATATCCTTAAATTATTGTCTACAGCAGTGTTTTTCAACCAAGGTTCCTAGGAACCCTAGGATTCCCCGGGCATCCCTAAAGAGTTCGCTGTAATTTCAGGTCATTTTAAAATTGTACTTAATACAGAAGAATTTACAGTACAATGCATCAGATCTTAGAAGTGCTATTAGAGAGGGTTGGGGTTCCTCACACTTCATCTGATCTCAGACACGCTATTAGATAGGGTTGGGATATATTACAATACATCTCATCTTAGACTCGCTGTTTGAGAGGGTTGGGGTCCCACAGAATTTCACATTGGGTTCCTAAACCAAAAAAAGGTTGGAAACCACTACTCTACAGTTATACAAAGGCCCCAAAAAAAACAAAGCCACAAAACGAGGGCAGAATCTGCCACTTGATTTACAGATATAGCTGACCTGAGTGCTCCTCCAGATACCTCAATATACCAGACATGTCTCAGAATACCACACCATAATATTACCACAAACTACCACAGTAGGAACAGGCAATTTTTATTTTTTTATTTTTAAAGATCCAGTTCCGAAAGCTATGGTACATCTACAATTGTCATTGTGTTCAGAGGTGGACATGAAAGCAGGTGATGGACTGCACAAGTTATATATGTCAGTTGCCACTTGGTGTCGAAAACTACCTAGAAATAGTTTTCTGTCTGTGTTACATCCCAGCACATCATTAATGTGTATATATATATATATGCTGTGAGTGGGTTTACTGGCTTTGCATCTCCCAAGCCCTTGCTTAAAAGCTGTGTCTAAAGCAGCATGCATTGGCTATGGGTTGCTCATGTAATGTGAGCTTGAGATAAAAGGTGGCACTGTGTGTGCATGTCATTTCCCAGAATCCTTTGCTGCAGTGGAAGTGCTGTGTGCTGGGTGATAAGGGTGAAAGACAGGGTTGCAGACCTGTCTAAGACATGCAAATGAATATACAGGAATATTTACAGTTGCTTTATGCTTTACTGTGGATGGAGCTTGCTTAAAAATGTATTTAAAATATTGAAGCTTCTGACCACTATTGATCAGAGTAGTGGTCTGTAACATTGATAATCAAATAAATGTGTTTCCCAGCAAGCCATTTTCCCTGTTAGTGCTGGCCATTCATAACAAAACAAAGACCCCCAAAAACTTTATTCAAATCCAGATTCCCAAATATTTTAAAGGCAAAATAAAAATACCAAGCCAAGTGAGCATCTCTATGTATTTCATATGTATTTGATATCAAGAATATCTTTTCACAGGTCTGTTAAAGCAGTCCTAACCCCCCAAAGTCAGGCTTATAGGATATCCCAGCTTCAGCGCAGGTGGCTCAATCAGTCCCTGCTTCAGCACAGGTGACTCAATCAGAGGCTGATTGAGTGATTGTGCCACCTGTGCTAAAGCTGGAATATCCTGAAAAGTTAACCTGTTGGGGGGGCTTGAAGACTGGAGTTGAGTCCCCGTGTGTTAAAGAAATGTGCCTTGATTATGCTTTTCACGCCCTTCACTTTTACCTTTCTTCCTTACAGATCAGTTTTTAAATGCCTCTGCTGTGAACCCTCCACCGACCTGCAGTGCTCCTGCAGTTACCACTGCTTACCCTTCATGGAGCAACAGCTCCCATCCAGTAGGGAGGAATACTGAAGTCTACAGACATGGGGCCCAAGGCATGATTTTGCAACAAGGGTCTGCAGGAACACCAATGTATCTACAGCAGATCCCACAGGCAACACGCGCTTACCCTCGTGTATCGGACATGAACGGAGGATTCTACCACACTGCTACAGGAGGATACACAGGATTTGCAGGACAGGTTAGGGGAGAAGCCACAACGCAGCCTGTTACTTTCCGTCCCAACAAACAGTTGGAAAGACGTGCTACAATAGGGCCTTGTATAATGACCACCCAGTATGCACAACTTCAGCAGCCCCCATTCATACCCCTTAGAGGAATGCAGACCTTACAAGGTGAGATATGGAGAATCTTTACTAATCATTGTTCAAAATCTTCTCCTTGACTGATACCATTACCTGTTATAAAGATCTTTAATTACGGTCATTCGCCACTGTAGTGTTACAAAGATATAGAACTCTACAGTATGTAGTCCTCGCCAATACTGAAGGGATTAAGCATGTGTTTGCTTTTCTTTCTTTGTGTTATTATGTACAATGTGTTGGTATTTATGATAATTGATTATTTCTCCTTTTTGATTTTGTTACAGTGTGTCAGACCTCGCTTGGAGCCCAACATATTTCCCAGGCCAGTTTAATTACACAAGGAGCAGTTCAGCTTGCTGCTAATGAAAAAAGTGAACCACCTCTAATGTACCCAACTCAACCAGCTCGGAAGCTGAGCCACCTCCCAAAGTTACATATTGAAGTGCAAAGCAACAAAGAGTTATATGTGCCAGTGTGGAAAAGCAGTGGGTTAAAAGATATGGAGAAGAGATCTTCAGAGGTGAAGGCCCCCTCACATATGGCTCAGAAGATTCGTAATAACGTGCTGAGTTCAGTGAAGACTAAGTGTCCGTCAAAGTCTGAGGGGGTACCAAAGTGCTCCACAGTGGAAACAAAGAAGAAAAAGATCCTTTCTTCAGCTGCAAAGGATCAAGTCCCTCAAACTGCACTGCAAAAGAAGGTAAAACCAATGTCAAAGCCAGTAAATCATTCTTCTGCTCCTATACCAGGGAAGTCACCCCATGGCCCACAATCTGGTGACGAGGCTGTTCTGTTAAAAAAGATGAAACGTGTTTGTCTCTCAGGTGCCCACATTTCCAATAAGGTATCTGAAAAGATGCTGCAAAGCCGTGAAGGTTCAATGGATGCAAAGACACCTGCTGTTACTCATATTAATCCTAAACTGAAGAAAACTCAGGAGATAGGGATCAAACGTAAAGATGCAAAGACTCCTGCAGTTAATCATAGTCCTGAGCGCAAGACACCTCAGGAGATGGGGATCAAACGTAAACAGAACAGCAATAGCAAGCAGCTAGTGAAGAAAACAAAGAACCAGACCAGCTTTTTCAGTTTTGAGCAAGCGCTGGCTTGTGGTACTGATAATAACCCCAAAGCTCTCAAAAGAAAAAGTGCTAATCAGCCTGGGATGAATTCAGAAGTCCTTGGGAAGGGCAAGAAGTTATTGGAACCTTCTAAACAAGGAAAGTTGAAAGCCTATCCCAGCAACCTAAGCCTCCTAATGATTAACGCTGTTCAATTATTTCACCCATTGGGTAAAAAAGCAGGTCCCACAGGTCCAGGAGCACCCGCAGGATCCATTACACTTGGAAATAAGCTTGGACCAATGCAAGGAAGCCAAAGCCAGACTTCTGCTTCTCATGTTCAGTGGCCTCCTACTGATGGGATTAAAATGTGGATGGTCAAAAAACAGAGCAGTATTTCTGGAATTGAAGGAATCGGTATTAATGCCAGGCCTAGGCTATTTAAAATACATGAGTACACAAGACCTGACATTAAAACCAGTGAAATCAAACAACGTGGGGGAAACAAAGCTTCAGTTATAGAGAATCCCAAACACTTCCCAGTGATATCCATGGAACAGGAAGCTGCAGTAAGATGCATTGAAAAGGTCAGCCAAACCACTATCCCCATTCCAGCTCCTGGCATTAAAACCAGTGAAATCAAACAACGTGGGGGAAACAAAGCTTCAGTTATAGAGAATCCCAAACACTCCCCAGTGATATCCATAGAACAGGAAGCTGCCGTAAGATGCATTGAAAAGTTCAGCCAAACCACTATCCCCATTCCAGCTCCTGGCATTAAAACCAGTGAAATCAAACAAAGTGGGGAAAACAAAGCTTCAGTTATAGAGAATCCCAAACACTTCCCAGTGATATCCATAAAACGGAAAGCTGCAATGACATGCATTAAAAAGGTCAGCCAAACCAGTATCCCCATTCCAGCTCCTTTCAAGCAGCAGCACCAGCTTTCTAACCAGCAGCACCAGCTTTCTTTTTTTTTTTTTTTTTTTTTTTTTTTTTTTTTTTTGGAGTTTAGGGCAATTACCCATTTTTTTATTTCAAACATTTTTATTGTTTTCTGACAGGGGTACATTCACATCACATGGTTGTTTATAGACAGTAAACTTAATTAACATATACATTTAAAAGTGAACAACCCGAAGCATCTCAAAGTTGATTGATCAAGAAGAGTCGATCTGCTCCTAGTATTTTGTAACCTCCTATGCATTTAGATTCTATTATGTAGATCCCCATCCGGGAGAATTAACAGTTATAGGAGGATCTTAGATCAAACCCCTTATATTAGTACTGTAAAGGATAGACAGAGAGAAAGAGGGGGAAAAGAGAGAAAAACAGAAGGAGAGGGGAGAGACGGGATAGGAACGGGGAAACCATATCTCATTTTTAATCTCTTTAATTATAAGGCCACTGTGCCCAAACTTTCTCATATTGTACTATATTCTGTTTCAGGAGCGCCGATAGGTATTCCATAAGCTTGACCTCGCTTACCTTGCGAAGGACCATTTGCTTCGAAGGGGGTTTAATCTTTTTCCAATTAGCTGCTATTGAGCAGCGAGCCGCAGTCAGGATGAACGAAGCCAATTTTTTAAGAGGGACAGAGATATCTTCGATGGGTTTCGCGAGTAGGCATATCAGCGGGTCCATCCGTATCTCAACTCCTACCGTCTCCTCAACCAATGAGCATATCATATTCCAGAAAGTCTGGATCTTTGGGCATGTCCACCATATATGCACCATATCTCCTCTCTGGCCGCACCCCCTCCAACAGAGGTCAGACAAGCCAGGGAAGATCCGGCTCAGCCTACTCGGGATTAAGTACCATTGATATAGAATTTTATATATATTTTCCTTAGTAGTAGTGCAAATAGAAGTTTTGGCTGCTGCTTCCCAAATATCCTCCCATTCATCTCTGTCTATATCAAGATTGAGGTCTTCAGCCCATTTCATCATATAATTGTGGTTGACGGGACTCCTGGACCGTGCTAGCCCCGCGTAAATCTCTGAGATCAGACCCTTCCGGTATGTGCCTACCATACACATCTTTTCAAAAGACGTTGGACCTTCAAATTTGGATGTTTGGGAAATTGTTAGGAGAAAGTGTCTGATCTGAAGATAACCATAAAGTGGGAGTTTCAAGGGGAGGCATTTCTCCTGTAAATCAAGTAACGGAATAATAGTCCCTTTGTCTATTAGATCTCTTGCTGATTTCATATTAGCCAAACTAAATGCTTTAAGGTTCCCTGGGACACAACCCGGAGGGAATTCTGGGTTACCAAAAATGGGAGTGAGTATGGAGGGTGAAGACGTCAGTTTATATTTTTTTCTTGTTTTTGTCCAAATTTTCCACGTGCATCTCATTGCTCCCAGGCCTGTTCTGTCCGATATTATCTTCTCTCCCCCTCCGGACCAAAGTATTGCCCCGAGTGAGAGGGGAGCGACACAGGAGGACTCAATTTCCAACCAGCCACAAGACACTGGATCGTTGTTCCAAACTATCGCTTGTTTTAGGTGGGTCGCTTGATAATAATTAATTATATCTGGTACTCCCAGACCTCCACACTCCCGTGGTGCCAACATTACCAGCTTTCTAACCTGCAGCTTCCTATCAATGTACCCAGTGAAGTGGACAACTCCACTCAATCATTCTGTCAACAGCCTCTCCAAGAGCTTGAGGTCTCCATACCTATTCCACCTGAACAGAGAGAGGAGAAGGAGGCTATGAAAAGGAAAGCACAACTGGAGAGGGAGTAAGCCTGTCAACATACCTCCAAGGGGAGGCTACAGTGCTTTGTTCAGAGGCAGAAGGATCATAACGTCTCTAAACGTTACGGATACCCACCATCCAGACTTCATTCCCCCATGAGATACTTAAGCCCTAAAAAAACAAAAAACAAACCCTGACTAATCTGAAACTGGTGCCAAGCTCTATGAATATCTGTAAATAAGATTTATATTTGTAAGTCAGTTTGTAACATATTTAACTAAGAATATATTTAAAACTCTTCAATAAAATGTATCTATTTTTATTTGAACTCTTTATTTACTAAATAAATTATTTACAAATGCCAAGGGTTATTGAAATTCTGCAAATTAACTTTAGATTACCCTCTTGATGGTACGAGAGAGAGAGGTAAGGTAAGTCAGACCCCACTTATGAGATAGAAACAAATAAATATTTAACTACAGTATATACTTTGTCATGTTGGATGTATGTACTGTATGTCTTTATTTATATAGCGCCATTTATGTAGATAGCGCTTCAATGCAGTAATAAACGTGACAATCATATAAATAATACAAATAACAGATCATGGGAATAAGTGCTTCAGACATAAAAGTAACATTTAGGAAAAGGAGTCCCTGCTCCGAAGAGCTTACAATCTAATTGGTAGGTGGAACATACAGAGACAGTAGGAGGGCGTTCTGGTAAGTGTGTCTGCAAGGGGCCGAGCGTTATGTATGCGGTCTATAGTATCAGCCACGGAGCTACTCACATGCTTCTTTAAGCAGATGTGTTATAATGTGGGTCTTAAAGGTGGATAGATAGGGTGCTAGTCGGGTATTGAGGGGAAGGGCATTCCAGAGGTGAGGGGCAGTCAGTGAGAAAGTTTTCAGGCGAGAGAGGGTTTTAGATACAAAAGGGGTAAATAGAAGACATCCTTGGGCGGATCGCAAGAGTCGGGATGGTGCATAGCGAGAAATTAGACCTGAGCTGTAAGGAGGGGCAGAAGAGTGTAAAGCTTTAAAAGTGAGGAGGAGAATTGAGTGTGAGATACAGGATTTTATAGGAAGCCAGGAGAGTGATTTCAGCAGGGGAGACGCTGAGACAGATTTAGGAAAGAGTAGAGTGATTCTGGCAGCAGCGTTTAGGATAGATTGTAGGGGAGACAGGTGAGAGGCAGTAAGACCGGACAGCAGAAGGTTCCAGTATTTGAGATGGTAGAGAATGAGGGTCTGTGTCAGAGTTTTAGCTGTCGAGCAACAGTGGAAGGGCGTATCTTTGTAATATTGCGGAGGAAAAAACGACAGGTTTAGCTACCTTTTGAATGTGAGAGGAGAATGTGAGAGAGTAGTCTGAGACCCCAAAGCAGCATGCTTGGGCTATTGGATGTATAGTAGTACTTCCAACAGTAATGTGGAAGGAGGTAGTAGGGCCAGGTTTGGCATGAAATATAAGGAGTTCTGGTTTTGACATGTTAAATTTAAGTCGGCGGAGGATCATGTTGCATTGGGCTTCTCTTTCTTTTGTTTATACTGTACAATGTCACATACCCAGTAGCACTCCTTAAGACAAATATATATGGTGAGGTGGGTTTGGATTTGAGTTTACAGGGGGTTTGTGTGTTTCCAAACTTACTCTGCCCACCTTTAAAGCAGCAGTCCAAGCTGTCGTTTAAAAATAAAAAAATCCCTTTAATATGTGCATCAATACAAACCACTCATTGATAAGTAATTAGCTAAGTTGCGATCGATCGGTGAAGATTCGGCTTGGGGGTTCACTAAATGGTTGCCAGTGCAGCAGAAGAGGACCAAAGATGCAAAGTTCTCTGATCATGTGACCAGATAGTCACTGGATACAATTGAGTTTTGCACAGCTAGGGAGAGGGCAGGGATCAAAAAAAAGTGGAGGGGGGAGGTGACATAGTCTGTTTCAGAAGAGGAAGGGGATGTGACTTGATTGATTGATTGTTACATTATGATACATTACAATTTTAATACAGAGTTGTTTTAAAAAAAAGTACTACTACTAGTAGCATTATACTAAAAAAAATAATACAGATGCACAGTAATAGTAGTTTTTATATTTATTAGTGGTGACCATGTCCATCAATAAAATTAACTGACATCCTATTCTTCACAGTCAGGATAAAGGTTTTTGATCTTACCGCACTCCTATTAGATCATTGTGGTGGGTGTCCTTTTTATTTGTAAGGTGCAGGCAAGAGTGTCTGGGATCCCACTTCTGACACAGTTACTGCACCGGCACAGCTTAGTCTAACAAAAGATGGGAGCTGGCCGGGCACGTGACGGGCATGTCGCCGAAAGTTGCGTGCGCGCTCCTCGCACGTTCCCCTGACTTTCCCGCGGCTCAATAGAAAAGCGCTATGGCGCTTTCTATTGAAAGCGCCCGAGGCGCTGGAAAGCGGCCGCGAACCTTCCCGGTTCGCGGCGGGGTACTGCCGCGCGGCGCCCGTGGGTTTCTTTAACCGCGGTGACGGCCGTATGAGGATAAACAGTGTCGCCACTGTAAACTGGTGCTGGATATCTTCTTGCTTCCCTATTCTAAGAAAGTCTTACACCAGACATTATAGCATGATAAACTGTGTTGCACCTGACGATGGGAGATCCCCGAAAGATTGTGCGTTTGCAATCTGCAAATAAAACAGTTTATCTGCTATAATTTCTGGTGTAAGACTTTATTAGAATAGGGAGGCAAGAAGATATCCAGCTCCGACTTTCTATTCTTAGTAAGGAGTTTTCCAAGCTGCCCCCCGCTAGCCATTTTAATACCCATTTTGATCTTTTACTTCCCATAACATTCAATACCCATTGGATCTGGTCCTGACTAGCATTCTGTATGTTACCCACATATTCAAAGAGTAGACAGAAATCCTCGTGGAAAAAGTCAAGCACAGCCGGTCCAAGAAGAAAACAATCCGGGGCTAAGCGAATGAATTAAAAATATTCTTTATTGGGGGTGCACAGCATGGTGGTGCAGGGGATATGCCTCTGACATGTTTCGCGCTGAGATAGCGCTTCCTCAAAGAGTATCTGGACACAGAGGCATATCCCCTGCGCCACCATGCTGTGCAACCCCAATAAAGAATATATTTAATTCATTCACTTAGCCCCGGATTGTTTTCTTCTTGGACCGGCTGTGCTTCACTTTTTCCACGAGCATTCCTGTCTGCATTGTATACCAGCTGGATGCACGCCTCTGGGACGGCATACAAACAACACCCATGTGAGTAAGAACTACATCATTATATCACTGGATATTCATATCTTGCTCTAAGGTTGCTGCCAGATAGAAACCTGCTGTTCACACTGATGTTCATACAGTATCCACCGGTTAGTTCAAATTAGGTTTTTGTTACACCATTGGCAGCAGTTAACCTGTTAATGAGCTCTGCAATCAAGACACCCCTAGTTGTTTGTGCTTACTTACCTATCCCAGGGTCCGCTTAAGCTTGCTTATTCACTTATGACTATCAGATCTCACACTTTGATGCACTTGGTTTGGAGGACATTCCTCCTACAGTCTCATGTTCAAAGAGTATCTTTTTTTAAGGCTCTCGTTGTCATTCCTACATACAGATGTAGCCACACTTATACGTCGCTGTACGTGGTCCCATTTGGAAGTCATGAACTAACCGCAGCAATGCCGGGAGAAGCTACGACGGTCACCTTCACTACTGTAAATCTCATTTTTGCTTTTTAAGTTGTGGCTGTATCTACAGTTGCAAGGACATTGTAAGCAATATATTAGCCCTTCTGGCTCAGCAGCAAGACGCCTGGTAGACGTGCTACTCTGTGTATGCAGAGTATTGAAGAAGAGGCCAATACAGCTTCTGATGCCTTAGCAATATGACAGAATGTCAGAGCGGTGGCTATGCTGCGGTGCTACTGCATTTCCTGCTTGCACGGTGTTGAAACAACAGATGGACTTCGGCACAGGAAGCCTCAACAGTCTCTGTCGTTACACAGACAGAATCACCTGGTCAATGACAGAGAGGAAATAGCTGCAGACCAATGTGGCACTGACATAGGGTGACCGATGTCCCGGGACAGTCCAGATTTTTTTATCTAATGTCTCCTGCCCCCACTATCTTCTGCTACAGTATGTCCCGATTTTACCAGGAGCAGAGAGAAAAGTAGGGTCTGCCACTGCAATTTATCCTCCAGCCATTAGGTGGCGTTATGCTGCGCAGCTCATTCTCTGACTGGGTGCAGTGTGAGTGTGTGTGTGTGTGTGTGTGTGTGTGTGTGTGTGTGTGTGTGTGTGTGTGTGTGTGAGTGTATGACATGTGGAGGGAAGGTGGAGGGGTGAGAGAAATGGTGAGGGGAGGGGGGTTGAAGGAGAGACATGGCGAGGGGATGGGGGTGAAAGAGACATGTGGAGGGGGTGAAAAAGAGACATGGCGAGGGGGTGAAAGAGAGTCTTAAGGATGGGGGGTGAAAGAGACATGGGTAGGGAGTGAAAGAGACATGGGTAGGGAGTGAAAGAGACATGGGGAGGGGGGGTGAAGAGATATGGGGAGCCGGGGGTGAAGAGACATGGGGAGGGGGGTTGAAACAGACATGGGGATGGTGAAAGAGGCATGGAAAATGGGGGGGGTGAAAGAGCGACATGGGGAGGGAAGGGGAGGTGAAAGAGAGACATGGGGAGGGGGTGAGAGACATGGGGAGGGAATGGGGTGAAAGAGGCATGGGCGGGGTGAATAAGCGACATGGGGGGGTGAAAGAGAGACATGGAGAGGGGAGGTGATAGAGAAACACGGGGAGGGGGTGCAAGAGACATAGAGAGGGGGATGAAAGAGAGCCATTGGGAGCGGGGTGAAAGAGACACGGGGAGGGGGGATGAAAGAAAGCTATGGGGGAGTGAAAGAAAGTCACGGGGAGGGTGGGTAGTTCTTTTTTTCTTCTTCACATGTCTGGGAGATGTTGATCAGATGGCTTCTTAGGGTCAAATATGACGTGACAGACTTTATATAAGGCCTGTGACGTCGCATTTGACCGGCAAATGATACATCCACCAATCTGATTGGTGGATGTACCATGTGTTGGCTTCCATTTTTTTTTTTGGCTGAAATGACATCATCTTAAGTGATCGGATAATAAAAGAACTATTGGATCTCAATATAAATGTAGAAAATATGCAGGGCCAAACCTACTGTATGACAATGCTGCAAATATACGGGGAAAGCATAATGGAGTTCAAAGACATATTGAACATGAATCCATGTGCGTTTTATGTACCATGTAGTTCTCATTATTTGAACCTGGTGGTTAACAACGTGGCCAAACCCAATATAAGTGCCATTTAATAATTTTTTGGCTTAATTCAACCGTTGTATAATTTCTTCCCCAGGTCCTCCAACAGGTAGATCGTTCTTTTAAAATCCTTACCCAATTTAACACTAAAGAGAGTCTGTGAAACATGTTGGGAGCCTCGTATTGATGCAGTTAGACCAATTCGATACCATCTGGGAGCACTCTATGTTGCATTAGTGTATATTAAAGAAGATGTGACATTTAAAAGTGAACATCATGGCCCCCAGAGTAGAGCTACAAACTATGACAAAGTCCAAAGACCAAATCTGTGGCTCCAAAAAACAATCCCAACAGTAGATTTTGGGCCCTGTTTGTTTAAATCAAAAACACTACAGAAATGTCCAATCCTTTGTCTCATAAATAGAAAGGTATCCTTACCAACTCCACTTATAAATGGTGTAAATGATCAGTCTTGGGGTTTACAGTATATACATGCAGAAAAGATGGCATCTGTCTGGTTCTGCTCTGTTATTGAGCTATCACAAATCAGCTGTATATGTTTACATGGAATGGCACCTAGTTAACTTCTTAAATCAATAACTGTAGACTTGCTAGTCCCCTATATCATAGACGGAATCCTCAATAATAACAAAGTGGAGACTCACGGTTATCAAAGGGTGCATCAGTTCAATCCTGCTCCTGTGGGTTGCTGCAGGACACCTTTTGGTGTTCTGTTCGCTAGGTAGATAGTACAAAGTGAAAAATGTGCGATGCACAACCGGAACGAAAAAATAAATGAACTGGAGAGAGGGTACAGCAACTACACAATTTACTTTTAATAACTCATCTAATCAAATGACCGGCAACAAAACGTGCGCGCACACGGAGGTTTTCAAACACCTCTATGGAGCTTGGTCCCACCCCCCGTTCGCGTCACGCGTCACTCACGTGCGGCACGCTTACGCGACAATCGTGCACCGCTCCCCAGCTGCGAGACAACACCCGTAACAATGCCCACCTGTCTCTTGCGCTCTGTGTCCACTCACAGCTCCCGCGGGGGCCGCACCTTCGTTCCGCCTCTCACTTTCATTGCTTCAGTCCTCCTATTTAATCTCTGCTTGCTCAGTCACACAATGCTGAGCATAGACCATAGTAGCCTTGTGTTCCTACATTCCTGCTTTGCCTTGCCTTGTGCCTTGCCTCTCTTGCTTTCAGTTTGACCTCACGTGTACCGACCCGGCTAGACTCTTGGACCCTCTCTGTATAACGACCCCGGCTTCCCCTCGATTACCTGCATCTCTCCATCCCTGACCACGGCTATAGGACATTCTACTAACGCACCGGCTCCAACCCTCGACCTCGGCACAACGGACATCTACCATTCTACTGGTTCCTCCCCACAACCGCGGCAAGTATCTGGACTACCCTCTCTCTCCAATCCCGACCCGGCTACACTGACAATCCAGGTATGCCTCCACTGCTGCAGGTGCGCATTTTCTACTTTCCCACCCCAGTACCGGGGGTCCGCCTTGTTCGTGGTGAGCGCAAGCGTTACAATTAGAGAGGGTTGGGGTTCCTTACAATGCATCTGATCTCAGATGCACTATTAGAGAGGGTTGGGGTTCCTTACAAAGCATCAAATCTCCGACGCGCTATTAGAGAGGGTTGGGGTTCCTTACAAAGCATCTGATCTCAGACGTACTATTAAAGATGGTTAGGGTTCCTCAGAATTTCACAATATAATTATATGGTTCCTTAACCAAAAGAAGGCTTAAAACCACTGGTCAATACCACCTATTCCACCTGTGTTGTGATTTACAGAACCCGCTTTGTTTGGTGTGTCTCATTTTTGTACAATTAGTACAGATATGCAAGTGAAGTGAGCATTTATTCTCTGCCAATAAATGTGTATAGGTTTACGTAACATGCAGGCTTCCTCTGGACTGTTCTGTTTTTCAAACACACTGATATGAATAGCATTATGGGGAGATCAACATTGTAGACATGCTTTCCCTTAGCAACAAGATGCAATAGTAATAGATTATTATGTAATGAGAGAACAAAAAGATGGAACCGGGCGCTTCTAACTATGAAATAACTGAAGTGAATTAGTGGTAAAAAATAACCAATAACAGTGAACCTAAAAAACAAATAAGTATATATATATATAAATATAGTGAATAAATAACCTTCACCAAAAAACGTGATCAGTAAAATATTAAATGTGAAATACAATACAAATGAATACAGCAGCTCTACACCCTTTAAAGAACTGTCCAGGTCCAATGTAGTCTTGCGTTGTCTTACAGGTAGGAGGAGCGCTGTGGTTCTCGAGATAATTTGTGAAAAATAGAAAAAATAGTATAATAGTTCGGATGGTATTAATAAGTGAAATATAAAATAGTCTCTGTGTTAGTGTCACTCACAAATTGATTCAGATATATCACACGTATCAGAGATCCATCTCTCTCTGATGGGAGCCCTTTATTGGAAGCCCTCTGGTGATGGAAGCCTTATAACTGTTGGTCTGGTAAGCTTGACGTGTGATGGAATCGTAAAGTACTCAGTATACCTCCCAAGGAAGGTGGAGAAAGAAAGGAGAGAGCGCACAATAGTGTGGTATGATAAGGGTATATATTGCACAAAAATAGCATATAGGTAATGCACTCACATTTTGGCATTAGAGACAATTAGTTGGAGAGAACTGCTGGTGACTCGTGGAGGACGCCAGTGTATTCAGTCACTGGAAAGCTTCCGCATCTGCCTACGTCACGTCCTGTGGCGGTGTCACGCCTGTATGCCCGCAGACCTGGCAAGACCCTAGTACTGAGGTGGGAAAGGTATTACACCACACACCCTCAGCAGTGGGAGCAAGCCTGGAGTGTGGTATAGCGTTGCTGGGCCTGTTGAAAGAGTAGTTAGTTATACTTGCAACGTCTTTAGTAGTATGCGTAGGGATAGTCGTGTCCATGTGCCAATGTCCAGGGGTTCCAGAGGGTAGAGTCGTCGGCATACAAAGCCAGGTCCAAGGGTTCCAGAGAGCAGCGTGGTCGAGAGCGTAGCAAGGTTCAAAGGGATACACAGAGCAGAATAGTCAAGAGTAAGCAGGGTCAAAGCCAGGGAAATCCAAAGGAGAAACACAGGAGCAGGATACAGCAGGGACACAGAGGGAGCACAGCATAGGTCAGCATACAGGGAAACAGGAACTATGCAGAGCGAGGAAGAAGTGGACAGACAGGGATTATCATACTGCTCCCTTGTAGCTATTAATTCAAGCTCCCACATTTTATCTGTCAGGCTTCTTGCATTAGCAAGCATGCATTTAAGTTTTTTTTCAGCCTGTACTATTATCTTATCTGCTCCTTCCTTTCTGCTCCCACTTGGTTTAGTCTTTAGAAGTTTTCTAAATTACTTTTACAATGTCAGTTTTATGCCTAAATGTTCAAATCTGTGAACTTGTTACCGTATGTTATGCACAGTGGATTTCATAAAAGACCGAGGACCATAAATTGAATGAATTCACACGATTTCCATTATTTTGGGGATATACAGTCAGTGCCTTAATTCCATTTTCTTCTGTAATAATGCTCTTTGACACTATTTTCCACTGCCATCTACTCCCTGACAAAGAGTTGCAGGAGAGTTATACAGTAATTACCTGGCCAATGGCAAATATGCAATTCTGCATCACCACTATAATATTTTTTAGCAGTTGTTACAATCATCCTAATTGACAGAGCGGTAAGACCACTATGCAAAAATTGCATTATCAATTAGATCTTTTGCCTCCTTATTTCTCAGACTGCATATAATGGGATTCAACAAGGGGGTCACCACACAGTAGAATATAGACACAACTTTGTCAATGTCAAATGAGTATTTAGACTGTGGCCAGACATATATAAATATAATCGTCCCCTAGATAGAATATGCCGACCACTGTGAGGTTACACACACATGTGGAGAAGGCTTTCCGACAGCCTGTGAGCGAGGAGATCCACAAAATGGTTACAATGATGCAAACATAGGACACCATAGTGAGAAGAAAGGTTGCTGGTAAGATGACAGACGTGGACATGTAATATATGGCATCAACTACATGGGTAGAGGACCAAGACAGTTTTAACACTGCAGCCACATTGCAGAGTTTATGGTCAATAGAGTTAGGACCACAAAACGTCAACTGAGAGTTAGAATAAGTGGTGAGTATACACCATAGAAACCCAGCAGAGCATGGCCAGCATGTGACACGTCCTGTTGGTCATTATACGTAGCTGTGTAAAGTAATGGCTTACAAATGGCAAGGGAATGATTGTAAGCCATGCCAGCCAGGAGGAAACGCTCAGTGGAATCCAACTAAAAGGAGAAGTAAGCAAATCCTCCCTGGGGGGGTGAAGACACCGCACAGCTGCAATAATGGAGAAGGCTGATAGGTGACTCAAAAAATAGCTTTATTCACACAGAATGTGCAAGCGGATCCTCTTGACGCGTTTCAGCCCGTGGGGCCTTTGTCAAAACTCTTTTTCTGTCCACGCCACCGCGTGCAGCAGTACAGCAGTAGCAGTGACCGGATGATCGGATGATTACCTACTCCCTATGCTGTTAATCCTTTTGGATTCTGTAAGCCTCCAATTCATTCATTTATGGATAAAAGTGTTTTGTTTATCCCTGTGTTTGTCTCTGCTTAAGGTCTTAACTCCTCTTGGTGTTTATACCATTCTTGGGTGGTTATATGTGTTATAGCCTTCCCAATTAGATTTCTAAGTTTCTTAGAAACCACTTTATTGTGCGTAACATTATCACACTATGCAGATTTTGTTTTTATTTTAAGGTACAATCGCTCCCCTGGTTTTTCCTGTTCATACTGTTTCCTGGACCCTGAAACAGTCCATCTAAGGGTTTGAGTGAATTATTGTATCCATATTTGCACTTGTTTTATTTTTATTTAATATCACATTGCATTTTTGTATCACATTTATACACTTTATTTATTTATAGTATTAGAGCGCCATCTACTGTTTGTTTGCTATAATTGACTGTATAACTCTGTTCGTTGAATGTAACCATGTATTGTTATTACTCTGTGTCCAGGACATACTTGAAAACGAGAGGTAACTCTCAATGTATTACTTCCTGGTAAAACATTTTTATAAATAATATATCTACTGATAATTATAAATACTATGTCTCTGCTACAAGCCTACTAACGTTTTTTTTTAAAGCCACCAATTTTATATGAAAAGGATTGCTAAAGTCCTGAAAGGATTCAACAGAAGGGTCACCCCCTGCTTTCCTCTTACAAAGTTCAGTCACTTATGAATATTGCTAGGATCCATTTTAAAGCTCAGCTTTCAAATTATTGCTACTTTATCTTAGATTAGTCCAGTTCAGGAGTGGCCAACTCCAGTCCTCAAGGGCCACCGGCGGCAGGTCAGGTCATTGACTGAGCCTCTAATTGAGCCACACACATGGCTGAGAAAGGTTCACTCCTTAAGTCAGGAGGCAACAAGGCCCCAAATTCCGGGGAAATATGTAGGGTAAAGGTTAGTTAGCTTGCGAAGCATGTATTTGAGCTCGAGGAGGGTTTTTTTTATTATTCACTACAGTGCGAGGGGAGGAGAAAGTTCATTTTGAATTCTCTCTCTCTCTTCTATGTAACTTGGTACTAAATAAAACCCTTAGACTTATTGATATTATTTGTACGCTTTCACACACTCACTGGATAGTTGAACTTCTAGGCTCTAGGGCGTTCATCCAGCAGCAGAAACAGTAGTGATATAGTCCAAAGATGGAAAAACAGACGCGTTTCGGGTCTTCCTACTCTTTGACAAAGGGCAGGAACGCTCGAAACGCATCAGAGTAGATTCTATACCCACTCACCTTGATGTTCCCCATTTCATTCCCTAATAAATAGGTCTTTAATTAAATTCCTTGATGTTCTGTACTGCATTTTTTCCTCAACACGCTGTGCACCGTTTTTCCATCTTTGGACTATATAATTTCTCCTCAATTGACTGTCACAAACCGGTGTTAATGCTGATATACAGCAGCGGCAGCTTTTATTCTCACATTTCCCGCACGGCAGGATGCGTGCGGGAAACGTGGTGACGCTGCTTGTCTCGGCGTCACTGTGACGTCACTGTCACGTGACGCGCCCGGCTTCCCCGGCTTTCCCGGCTTCTCCGACACCCCTGGAGTGTAAAGTGAGGTAAGCGGGGGTGCGGGGAAGCAGAGGGGCAGAGCAGGAGCCGGGTTCGGGGTCAGGAAGGGGGTTAGAAATGCGCGGGGGTGGAGGGGGGTGTGCATAGGAACACAGAGGCTGGAGTAGATCCCGGCCTGCCACCGGCAAATGTAAGAATAAAAGCTGCCGCTACTGTACATGAATTTACTTGCAGCTGAAAAGTGCTACGGAATGGACGGAACTAGCCAATAGGTACACTTGTTTCTCTCTTTGTATCTCTCGTGTATCTCCTTGTGGAAAACAGTCTACAGAAGCTTACAAGCAAGTGAGCACCTCATTTCAAGGACCCATAAAGATGTTCAATTTAATATTTGCACAGATCATCTTACCATTAAAACACGGTGTTCAGAGATTTATTTGTATATATTAAAATCCACGTAAAGTACAATAAGTGATACATTTTCTATAACATGCTCATCCTCTATCAAATAAGTAATTGATCTTCAGACTGTGGTAATTAGCCGAAGGTACCGAGCTTCAACCAATGGGAGACACGCAGCGCTCCTTGGCTTTAACACATGAGCATATGCAGTCCAAGTTTTAAAAGGGGGATGGAAGATGAGAGAGAGAAAAAATGGGGTGCTCCACCCAGTGACACTCAATCACATAAGTATGAATCCATGAGTATTCCAATATTGGATAAGGAGTGGGCATATATGTGTAATGACCTGTTAGTCACTGTGGGAATAAAGTCCTCCAAGTACTAAGCAATAAGAGTCAAAATAAAGTCTCTTACCCACTCCTGTAACATCCAAGGTATGAAGCAGTGGCGTGCCAGCCATGAAGATACATCCAGGAACAGCAAAACAGCAGCAAATGGCGCACAGCCAGGGAGCCAGGTGGTAAAATTCAAACGTCCTTTATTTCAGTACATGACTGGATACAATAAAAACCCCCATGGGGACAAAAACGCACCTCCTACGCGTTTCGGACCTGTAGATCCTTTATCAAGGAGTCTAATCTAAGGAGCAATACCTAGTCTTAAATACCCTCTAAGATAATTAACAAAATAATACACACCTGTTGAAATCGGGTCGCTCCCCACTGCGCATGCGCGCGACATCACACCAAGCGCCACCACTTTCAAGCCTAAGGTCTGTGCATCAGACGTCATCATGAGCGCCCCTGCTCCAGGTTACTGAGGCTTGTGGGTAAGACACATTATTTGTACGACGCTACGCTGATATTCAGCTAGAGACACGATCACCAAGATCAACATGTGACTGGACAGCAAGTCACGCCCCCGTAACGTCACCAGGAGCCCTGATTGGTCCAAGCGCGCCATAGACTAGCCAGTAAAGAAGCTGGCTGTTCTAGAAGCACGCCCCCCCTCTCCGAGACTCCCTGGGAAGCCGCAAGCAGGCGATGAAATGCCCCTATGGTGAAAATAATGCAGATTAGCTGCAACCTATAATACACATATATAGAAAATTCTTCTCTTTCCAACATAGGCCAATAAGTCCCAAAGGCAAAATAAACCCCATCAGCCTTAGGTATATGGCAAGGATTGCTCCAAGTGTAACAAACCATATTAGAGATTAAAAATGGTGTCACTCAGTACGCCAACATTTTGGTAACCACATCTTATATACACAATTTTGTATGCAGAATGCCTAACACATCAATTTTAATTTATCCACAAACAGTTTAACTAAATGACACTCATCAATCAAATAAAAACATCTAATGAGTACCCCATGGGTTAATGAAAATGTAAATGGATGAATCAACAGTGTATCTCATTTGTAATAACATTATTCAATACACCAAATATCTATTTGCGTGCAGAATCGTATGACATTACATAAAAGGGATCCTCTAACAATATAAGGTTCCAATCAATTAATCCGCATTCAATTCAAAGAGACAGTACATAAGGTTAACAAGCAGCAGGGTCATAATAGAATCAGAAACACTAATATATCTCTACTGATATTTGAGGAAGTGGCTGAGATTCCATTCAACGTTCAGACCGCAAGGGGTTCTTGTTTGTAGCATAAATATCCAAAATGCCTCCCTGCGGTCTAGAACATTGAGCAGATCGCCCCTTCTTTCAGTGGCAAACACTTTTTCAATGCCTTTAACAGTGAGGCCTTTGATGCCCCCTTTTTCACATTGAGAGACATGCTTCGAGACTGGGTGTGACCAGTCCCGTTTTTTGACCAATCTAATACACTGGCGACACACTTTATTCGAGCTTGGCTAGTCCCACGAATTCGGGTATACCCGGGTGTATTGAGGTTTGTGACTGTTTTCTGCCCGAGTGCATTGAGGTATTTTCCAAGCAGGGATTGAAGCATTTTATTCCCGCTGGCTGCAATACTGCACAGTATATATATATATACTGCATTACAATTCATGAATTTATGCCATCTGGTAGACACGCGAAGCATTGCAGCCTATTAAATCCTAATCATTATCATTTAACAGATCAGCCGCCCGTCAGCCAGGCATGAACCCAGGCTGGGAAGGCAAACGCAACGGGGCTTGTCAGAGGTGAGGAGCGGCGCATTCCAGGTATCTGCCAGGTACATACTGGGTATTTGCTCGAATAAAGTGTGTCGGTGCAGTATGTTCCTGTTTTCTGCATTTTAAAGATCTCGTAGTCCTCCCCTCATATTGAATCCCGCACCCGCAGGTCAGCAGGTAAATGACATACTGAGTGTCACAATTAATAAATGATTTAATGGGGAATTTTTGGCTGTTGGGGGAGGCTGAGAAATTTCTGGCAGGTGACATAAATTGACATATTTTGCAGCCTCCACATCTGTATGACCCTTTAGTAATGAATTTCCTCTCTGTTTTTGATGAGGCTACATAGCTCGGAGACACATATGTCGCTATAGTTTTGGCCCTACGGTACACAAACCGGGGTCCATCCTTAACACAATCTTTTAAGCTCCCATCTAGGAGCAATATATTCCAATATTTTCTAATGATTTGTTGGACTTGTCGGCTGCACTTGTTGTATTGGGTGATTACAAGGGGTACATCCTTGGGGATTCGGTTTATAGTATGATCTCTATAATCTTTATTATTTGACTGTACTCTTTTGTCCTTAGTTCCATCTGTTTTTGGATCCACCTGCGGGGGGTACAATAAATCCTCCCTGTTGACAGATGCTACTTCCTGAAGGGCTCTGGTTAGATGTTTACCATTGTATCCCCTCTGTTGGAATCGCTGGCTCAACTCCCCAGATTGACGGGCAAAGCCCTCATTAGTTGAGCAATTCCTCCTCAGTCTGAAGAATTGGCCTTTGGGGATCCCTTTTATTACCGCAGGAGGGTGACAGCTGTCTGCTCTCAACAACATGTTTCTAGCATTTGGTTTTCTGAAAACTTCAGTTTGGATTTCTCTATTCATGTCAATGAATAACCGAAGGTCTAGATAGTCAATGTGATGTTCACTGAAATTGTGAGTGAAATTTAAATTATTATCATTACAATTAATATATTCAAAAAAACTGTGTAATGTGTCTATATCACCTTCCCAAATCATGAAGAGGTCATCGATGTACCTCCTATAAAATGTGATAAACTGCCGATATGGATTAGTGCTCGTGAAGATAAATTGTGATTCCCACCACCCCATAAACAAATTTGCATACACCGGTGCGAAACTCGTGCCCAAAGCTGTGCCCTGTTGTTGTAAATAAAATTTGTGATCAAAAAGAAAATAATTGTGTGTGAGTAGAAAATTAATAGAATCTAAAATAAACGCTGTGTGAAATTGATTGCTATCTGGACCCCCGATGAAGTGATTGACAGCCGCCACCCCCTGGTCGTGTTTTATGACTGAGTACAGAGAGGTAACATCCATGGTGACCCATAACGAATGAGGGCCCCAGGTGACTGAATCAAGATTTTTTATCAGATCCCCTGAGTCCAACAGATAGGAAGGTAACCTTTTCACAAATGGTTGTAAGAACCGATCAATATATTTGGAGAGACCATCTCCCAAAGATCCAATAGACGACACGATTGGTCTCCCCGGAGGGTCGACCAATGTCTTATGGACCTTTGGGAGATGGTAAAAGACAGGAATGGTAGGGTGTGGATTCCATAAGTAAACACTTTCTGTTTTACTCAGGACTTGTGTAATTTCTCCCACTTCTAACAATTCTTTAAAGACTTCCATAAACCCTTCCGTGGGGTCCCCTGGTAGTACAGAGTAGGTAGTGGTGTCCCCAAGTTGCCGATAAGCTTCTTTGAGGTAACCAGTCCTACTCTGCAACACCACGGCCCCTCCTTTATCCGCATTCTTAATAACTATCGTAGAATTCTTCTGTAACGATAACAATGCCTGCTTTTCCCCTTGATTCAAATTGGTTGCCCCTGAGAATGACACCCCATCTGCCAAAATCCGTAAATCTCTTATGACTAAGTTTTCAAACGTCGTTAGAAACGGACTCTTGGCAAACTGAGGATAAAACAATGACTTGCTTTTTAAGTCAGACTTCCAAGTGCTAAATTCTGGAAAACCGTCATACTGTAATCCCTATTGTATTGTATTGTATGTCTTTATTTATATAGCGCCATTAGTGTACATAGCGCTTCACAGTAGTAATACATGTGGTAATCAAATAAATAACAGATAATATAAATAACAGATCATGGGAATAAGTGCTTTAGACATAAAAGTAACATTTCGGAAGAGGAGTCCCTGCCCCGAGGAGCTTACAGTCTAATTGGTAGGTAGGGAGAACGTACAGAGACAGTAGGAGGGAGTTCTGGTAAGTGCGTCTGCAGGGGGCCACAGTGCTATTCATATGCTTCTTTAAGCAAGTGTGTCTTAAGGTGGGTCTTAAAGGTGGATAGAGAGGGTGCTAGTCGGGTACTGAGGGGAAGGGCATTCCAGAGGTGTGGGGCAGTCAGTGAAAAAGGTTTAAGGCGGGAGAGGGCTTTAGATACAAAGGGGGTAGAAACAAGACATCCTTGAGAAGATCCCTATCATTGTCACCTAACAATGCCTCTAAATCCAATACATCTTGAAGTTCACAGGCCTCTCTAAAGTCTACTCTAGGTGTCACAGTCACCCCCTCTTCTAAAACATTCCCTCGTGAGGGCACCTCAGACGCCACCGCAGACGGAGCAGTATTCCCATCAGATACCACAAGTGTCCCCTCCTCCCTATCAGGGGACTTGGTCCGCTTCTGAAAAAAAGATTTTAACGTTAATTTCCGGACAAATTTGTGGATGTCTATGGCAGTGTTAAATAAATCAAAATCCATCGTTGGGGCGTACTTGAGGCCCTTCCTCAGTAGTGACAGTTCTGCCGGAGTGAGCTCTTGACCTGAAATGTTAATAACATCCATGTCTTGATTCATAGTTACTTCTTCCTCTTTGCCGGACGCCTGCCTCCATCTCTTCTTCCTTCCTCTTCTGGTTCTCTTTGATTTTTCTGGAAGAGAGGGAAGTTTTTTTTGCTGCTGCTGTTGTCTCATCGGTTTCTGTTGTTCCTGCGTATTCTCATGGTATGATCTTTCATAATCCGCTCCTGAAGACCTAGATCTGGATGGTTCTGCTGATCCATATGAATGATGTCCGTCTCTCTCGGTCTGTAGAAAGGATACTGAATGGGAAAAATTTTCAACATCTGATATGTCTGAGTCCCCACTAAACTCCAAAAAAACACACTTCACTAAATATAAACAGTAGCCAGCTAATCCAATCAATACAAGCAATAACAACATCAACAATGAATTAATTAAACCATTAACCAATCAAACCAATTAATTCCTAAATCAACTCAACATGAATAGTAACACTAACCAATCCAAACAATTAATTACTACAACATTAATGAATTTAAACAGTAAAATACAAAGAAAGAAATTCTAACAATATCTGAACTAACCATAAAACGCATTAGCTAACATAATATAACATTAACTACAAATGAACACAAATCGCAAACCTTTTAGTAGCATTAAGCATGAACAAACAAACAATCACATCCACATAATACAATGAAATGAAAAAAAACCCACAGCAATACCAAGTGAGAAATGCCCCCCAAATATTGGCATAATAATGTATTAACCTGTACCCTAAAGAGGTACAGATTAATATATTATCAGTCAATGTGCCTCCCCAAAAAATCAAAACACACATCCAATGAATAAATCTGTAAAAAGAGACATTTACAAACATTGAATATATTACTTACCAATAGAAGCGGTGGCCCTCCGACTCCCGGGGTAACAGGAAGCTCACGCACCTTGAAGCCCTCCAACAGCATCCGATGCCATCCGCCATGAAGATCCGGATCAGGTACCCAAATCTTCTTTTTTCTAGTTGGGTTCCCGAGGGACTTGTCTGTGCAAGAAGGTGACACACTCCTCTCACAACCCGAGACGCAGGCAATCGACCAAGGTGGTCCCTATACCGGCACCTTCCATCTAATAATTTTATTGACCTTCTTCATACAAACTATATACATGAATAAACCAGTGTGGGTACAAGTCATAACCTATTTACAGTGAACACGAACGAATCCTAGCAACCATCCCGGACTTCTAGTCACCCGAACCCCTCGTGCTCTGTGTGATCTTCAGCTCTGCGGCAGAGTCCAGTGCGGTCAACCCTCCCCCCGCTCTGATGCCCAATCCCCTGAAGGCTCCCTCCCTCTTAAACAAGTTATATTTTGCTTTGGCTGAACTTCAAACCTATTTCCTTCTAGGCCACAGTCCCTTAATAACCTCTCCCCTCCGCATGAGTCCCTTGTTTATTATGGCCGCCCACCCTGACACCCTCCCCTTTCCCCCCACCCAACCTCCACCATCATCCTTATCTCCGGTATGGGGGCTTTTCTTCTTCGCAGGACCTTTTCAGCTTTAGAGGTGTCCACATACCCAGTTCAGCGAAGGTACATAGCGACCGCACTCTCGTTATACTCCCCCCTATACATTGCAGCCGAGCATCTCCCCGTCGGCCCCCCATGGACATCTACTGCAGGTACGTGGAGAGAGAGATTAATCATCTGGACCATAGAAAACATGGAGGTCCACCCTAATTCTTGCCCTCATATCTAAGTCCCTAACCCGCCTGCACTTATAAGACTATCCCTTTTTTCTCTACTTCCCTGTCCCTTCTCTAGACTACTCCTTCTTCCCTCGTCACCCCTTAGCTCCTCAGCAGGGCTGGAGTTTCAGCGCTTTTGCTTGGCCCTGCTTGGCTGAACTCCTCCCTCTCCTACCCTACCGAGAGGATGCTTCTATCCCTTCACCCTCCTAGTCTACCCCCAGCCTTTCTCCCCCACCCTTTCTCCAGCGAGTAGATTAGCTTCCATGTGACCATCCACATCCCCCAGTCTTCTAAACCCCTGCTCCCTTTCCCCTGATCTCTGGCCTGATCTTCGACCCCAGTCTCCCCGCTCCTCCTTCCCTCTCTTCATTTATTCTCTAGCGGCAAGGCCCCCCTCTCCCCCCCCCTTATGAGTTGGATAATTATTAAATTTTAGGGCAGCCATGTCCCAGTCGGATCCTACGGTTCTCCACTGTTCTCCACCGGTGGGCCTCCTGCTCCCGTCTGAGCCCCCGTCGGCGAGATAATGGAGTCCAGCCGGACTCAGTGCCCTCTTCTACCACCTGGGGTCTCTCCCAGCCGTACCCTCATCCTGAGCTTACATGGCCGACATGCACCTTCACGCCACCAGGGGTCCTCGTCACTCATCTCTCCTTCTGCTGCTACCAAGATGGCCGTGATGCATCTTCCCGCCACCAGGGGACTTCTTCTTTATCTCACTCCTCCAGGAAGAATCAAGATGGTCGTGATTCACCTTCCCCTTCCACCAGAGGGACCAACTACACACCGCACAAATCGTATGAAACTCAGAGCCGGGGATGGCTCCTTTAAGTCCTAACTTGGGGATGATTGACACCGGAGAAACACTTAAGCACTGTGTTTGCTCCTCTGCAGCTCCACACGCTTCCATGACGCCTCCGGAGCTGGATCCTCGGCTGGGAGCTGCTGTTCAGGACCCGAGGAAGAGACAGGTAGGCCTGTTTTTTTCAGAAACTCAGCTCTCCCCTCCACATGTTTCAGAGTGAACATTTTTTAACACCATTAATCCAAATGGGAACAGCTATCTATACCGGATCCCATTATCGCATAGGGCTTTGGTATCTGATGACAGGGCTCTCCTCTTTGACAGGGTTGCCGGGGCAAGGTCCTGAAACACCTGGAGTTTCACTCCCTCGAATTCCAGGGACTTAGCCACTCTGGCGATTTGACATATGTTTTCCTTTATTTTAAAGTAGTGTAGCCTTATGATTATGTCCCTCGGCGAGTCTCCATGTTGCGGTTTGGATCGCAACGCTTGGTGACATCTGTCAAATTGTAGCTCTATTTCAGTCTTGTCTGGTAGCATATGCAACAGCCAGTTGGAGGTAAATTCCTCTGGATCTGACACCGACTCCGGGACACCCCGCAGGTGGATATTATTTCGCTGGTCGCGGTTTTCTGAGTCTTCCTGCCTGTCATTTATGTCCGCAATCATTTTATAGAGTTGGGCCGTGGATGTCTCATTTTTCTGGATGGCTCTAGTACAGTATTTGCATCCACTTTATTTTCCAGTGTGTTGGTTCTGTCACCTAAACTGTCAATATCTTTCCTGAGTTCCCAGAACTCTTTCTGAAAAAAGGTCTTCATCTCCGAGCAGAACACTTTCATGTCCTTTCTTGTGACCCAGTCTTGGTCCGAAGCCTCCGCTCTACTCGCGGGTCTGCTTGTGAATCTTTCACTCTGAGTCGGAGCCCGCCATTTGCCTGCTTTCCTCCCCTACACTCACTCGTGTCAGCTCACCTTTCGGGAAATAAACTGTTACCATCGGGGTTCTCTTTCGAGATATCGTTCTCCTTGGCATCCTTGGGGGCCCCGGCGTCTGAATTTCTGGTTTTCACTGTTATTCTCCTGGTTTTTGTGCTGTAAGTACACACATTAATTGCCGGCAGGGACGGAGTGAAAGGATGAGGAGGGGGGAGTGAGAGGATGAGGAGGGGGGAGTGAGAGGATAAGGAGGGGGAGTGTGAAGGGGAGAGGGGGGAGTGAGAGGATGAGGAGGGGGAGTGAGAGGATGAGGAGGGAGTGAGAGGATGAGGAGGGGGTGAGAGGATGAGGAGGGTGGGAGAGGATGAGGAGGGGTGGGTGAGAGAATGAGGAGGGAGTGAGAGGAGGATGAGGATGGGGAGAAGCGAGATGATGAGGAGGGGGAGTGAGAGCAGGAGGAGGGGGGAGTGAGAGGATGAGGAGGGAGAGAAGCAAGATGATGAGGATGGAGGAGTGAGAGGAGACGGAGAAGGAGTAAGAGGATGAGGAGAGGGATTGAGAGGATGAGGTGGGGGTGAGTTTGAGGATGAGGTTGGGGAGTGAAAGGATGAGGAGGGGTGTAGTGAGGATGAGGGAGGGTGTAGTGAGAGGATAAGGATGAGGAGTGGTGGGAGTGAGAGCATGAGGAGCAGTGTAGTGAGAGGATGAGGAGGGGGGAGTGAGATGATGAGGAGGCATGGAAAGATGGTGAGGATGGGTGAGATGGGGAGGAGGGGCAGTGGCGGAGAAGGGGTTGAGAGGCTGGGCAGGAAGCAGAGAGGATGAGGAGGGAGAGAGGTGGGGGAGAGGAGGGGGGAAGAGGGGGGGAGACGATGAGGAGAGGGAGAGGATTAGGAGGGGAAGAGGATGAGGAGGGTGGAGGTAGGATAAACAGGGGGGAATGAGAGAATGAAAAGGGAGAGAAAGGATAATGAAGGGGAGAGTATGAGGAGGAAGGGGAGAGGATGAGGAGGGGGAGAGAGGATGAGGAGTGGGGAGTGAGAGGATAAGAAGGGGGAAGATGAGGGGGAGATAGGATGGGGAGAGATGATGTGGTAGGAGAGAGGATAAGGAGGGGAGGAAAGCAGATGAGGAGGGGGATAGGAGAGAGAAAGAATGGGGAGGGGTGGGAGAGGGAATGGGGGAGGGGTGGGAGAGAGAGAATGGGGATATAACAAAAAATATATACTTCATAAAACTCATATGGGTTTTGTTGAGATATGGGTCTCTCTTGGCCCACTTGGTTTGGACATGCGAGAAGGACTTACAGAAGAGCAAAACCTAGAAATCCAATCGGATAAGGCTCTTTCTGCACGCTTTTGCACAACTCACAGCTACTAGAAAATCCCTGTGTCTATCCAAGAGGAGGTTTTAGTGTACTGACAAAAAACATCCCAAAAATAAATTGTAATTAAGGCCGCGAGGTGTCACTGTATATAGAATATACATCCAGTAGCACTCTCATTGTAAAAGACTCTTATCTCTATCCCCCCACAAATAAGCAGGGGGACCCATTCAATACCCATAATGTGTATGTCTGAAGCATTAAAGCAAAGTGCAGTGCTGTACCAAAGTAGTAGTTTAGTTTAGACTGCCCTTGAATGGAGTTGAACACTTCCCCAGTGCTGGAATTAGGACATAAAGGGTCTATGCAGCAACATAGAGTAATTGTGTTTAGACGCATGGCTCTATTTTTTGGAGCAGAGCCGCAGCATATATACTGTAAGAACAGTTTCTTACTTCTGACGCGGTATGTTAGACTTATGGTACTTCAGATATGGAGGATTTTTTGGGGGCAAATAAAAAGTAAAAAAAAAAAAAGTATCAGAGAAATGCAACTTGTGATACATCTCAAAAGAATCTGTGCACCATGTAACTCCCCCAACTCCTCCTACTGTCTCTCCCCAAGGTGCATGCTGGGACAGACGCACAATGTGATACATCTCCTTATAATCTGTGCACCATGTAACTCCTCCCCAACTCCTCCGACTGACTCTCCCCAAGGTGCATGCTGGGGCAGAGACGTAGACTGTGATACATCTCATTATAATCTGTGCACCATGTAACTCCCCCCCAACTCCTCCTACTGACTCCCCAAGGTGTATGCTGGGACAGAGACGCAGACTGTGATACATCTCATTATAATCTGTGCACCATGTTACTCCCCCCCAACTCCTCCTACTGACTCTCCCCAAGGTGCAAGCTGGGACAGATGCAGAATGTGATACATCTCCTTATAATCTGTGCACCATGTTACTCCCCCCCAACTCCTCCTACTGACTCTCCCCAAGGTGCAAGCTGGGACAGACGCAGAATGTGATACATCTCATTATAATCTGTGCACCATGTAACTTCTCCCCAACTCCTCCTACTGACTCTCCCCAATGTACAAGCTGAGGAAGATGGGGCACAATTTGGCACAAAAGGCTTAGATACAGTAAATACAGTAAGTGCAGGGTTTTGCTCCAAAATTGCCTTAATACATAGACCCCAGAGAGAGAGAGCTTCAAATGTGTTTAAAAAGGAGAAATACTGAGCCTGGCCTTAGTAGGACATACACAGTAACTTCTCAGCATTTTACATGTGACATACATAAGGGGATGATACTTTATCTTGCCATGAAGTCAATGCATTTGAACCCAGTGATACAGTATGTTGATCCCACTGCTGTCAGTGGCACTGTCCATATGTGTACTTGTGTCACCCAATGTATGTAATACAATGTATCACAGCAGCTGTGATTTTTATGACTGCTACTCTAGTTAACCACTTCTCAACCCCTTGAAATTAAATGTCAAAGTAACTGATTTCTCTATTATGACATCACGAGACAGCATCATTGAGCCTCCTAGGAGATGCCAGCAGCCGTGTTCTGTAATGACATCATGGAATCGCCTTAGAGACTGAGATAAATACACAAATGTAAACTTGTTTGTGCGTGACTTGAATTAGTTCCCAAAGGAAACCGGTAATTTCGTGGACATCTCAGAGATAGGAAAAGTGTGGCGCTGTACAGAGAGACTAATTATCTCCACCTTAACTCTGTATCATGGCAGGTAGGAAGCAACATGACCTTTAAATACTGTACCAAAAAAGAAATGGATAATATCTATATTTTTGAATTGTTTACTTGCACAATGTTTTATGGGGTACAGAACAGATAATATGACTCCTAACAATGGATGGGAGAAAGAAGACGGGTGGGGGGGGGGGGGGGGGGGCGGTAGACAACACACAGGGGGGGGTTAGGTACGTGGCCTTTATTGGATAATATTTTTTTTATAAATGTCAAAACTGATTTCTTATAGATACATACACACATTTGTTTTATTGTATTTATTTTTATATCTGGCTTGTAATTCAAAATCTTAAATGATTTGAACAGTAATGTATAGAAAAGAACACATGTACTGTATACATAAATGTCAAAGCGGCAAACGTCTATGGGATCTATGGGATAGTAAAAAAAGACACAGGGACCTTAGTGTATACAGTAGGATTAGTTATGTATAAGGCATGCTTTTTCCTTGCCCTAAGTTTAGGTCAATAATTATTGGACCAATTCTACACCCTGGGGTGTAATGTTCGACTACTTTCAGCCATATCCTTAAATTATTGTCTACAGCAGTGTTTTTCAAACAAAGGTTCCTAAGAACCCTAGGATTCCCCGGGCATCCCTAAAGAGTTCGCTGTAATTTCAGGTCATTTTAAAATTGTACTTAATACAGAAGAATTTACAGTACAATGCATCAGATCTTAGAAGCGCTATTAGAGAGGGTTGGGGTTCCTCACACTTCATCTGATCTCAGACACGCTATTAGATAGGGTTGGCATATATTACAATGCATCTCATCTTAGACTCGCTGTTAGAGAGGGTTGGGGTCCCACAGAATTTCACATTGGGTTCCTTAACCAAAAAAAGGTTGGAAACCACTACTCTACAGTTATACAAAGGCCCCCAAAAAAACAAAGCCACAAAACGAGGGCAGAATCTGCCACTTGATTTACAGATATAGCTGACCTGAGTGCTCCTCCAGATACCTCAATATACCAGACATGTCTCAGAATACCACACCATAATATTACCACAAACTATCACAGTAGGAACAGGCAATTTTTATTTTTTTATTTTTAAAGATCCAGTTCCGAAAGCTATGGAAAATCTACAATTGTCATTGTGTTCAGAGGTGGACATGAAAGCAGGTGATGGACTGCACAAGTTATATATGGCAGTTGCCACTTGGTGTCGAAAGCTACCTAGAAATAGTTTTCTGTCTGTGTTACATCCCAGCACATCATTAATGTGTATATATATATATATATATGCTGTGAGTGGGTTTACTGGCTTTGCATCTCCCAAGCCCTTGCTTAAAAGCTGTGTCTAAAGCAGCATGCATTGGCTATGGGTTGCTCATGTAATGTGAGCTTGAGATAAAAGGTGGCACTGTGTGCTCATTTGCATGTCATTTCCCAGAATCCCTTGCTACAGTGGAAGTGCTGTGTGCTGGGTGATAAGGGTGAAAGACAGGGTTGCAGACCTGTCTAAGACATGCAAATGAATATACAGGAATATTTACAGCTGCTTTATGCTTTACTGTGGATGGAGCTTGCTTAAAAATGTATTTAAAATATTGAAGCTTCTGACCACTATTGATCAGAGTAGCGGTCTGTAACATTGATAATCAAATAAATGTGTTTCCCAGCAAGCCATTTTCCCTGTTAGTGCTTGCTATTCATAACAAAACAAAGACCCCCAAAAACTTTATTCAAAACCAGAACCAAAACCCCAAATATTTTAAAGGCAAAATAAAAATACCAAGCCAAGTGAGCATCTCTATGTATTTCATATGTATTTGATATCAAGAATATCTTTTCACAGGTCTGTTAAAACAGTCCTAACCCCCCAAAGTCAGGCTTATAGGATATCCCAGCTTCAGCGCAGGTGGCTCAATCAGTCCCTGCTTCAGCACAGCTGGCTCAATCAGTCCCTGCTTCAGCACAGGTGACTCAATCAGAGGCTGATTGAGTGATTGTGCCACCTGTGCTAAAGCTGGAATATCCTGAAAAGTTAACTCCAGTTTTCAAGCCCCCCCAACAGGTTGAGTCCCCGTGTGTTAAAGAAAGGTGCCTTGATTGTGCTTTTCACGCCCTTCACTTTTACTGCACCGACACACTTTATTCGAGCATATACCTGGTATGTACCTGGCAGATACCTGGAATGCGCCGCTCCTCACCTCTGACAAGCCCCGTTGCATTTGCCTTCCCAGCCTGGGTTCATGCCTGGCTGATGGGTGGCTGATCTGTTAAATGATAATGATTAGGATTTAATAGGCTGCAATGCTTCGCGTGTCTACCAGATGGCATAAATTCATGAATTGTAATGCAGTTTATATATATATACTGTGCAGTATTGCAGCCAGCGGGAATAAAATGCTTCAATCCCTGCTTGGAAAATAACTCAATGTACTCGGGCAGAAAACAGTCACAAACCTCAATACACCCGGGTATACCCGAATTCGTGGGACTAGCCAAGCTCGAATAAAGTGTGTCGCCAGTGTACCTTTCTTCCTTACAGATCAGTTTTTAAATGCCTCTGCTGTGAACCCTCCACCGACCTGCAGTGCTCCTGCAGTTACCACTGCTTACCCTTCATGGAGCAACAGCTCCCACCCAGTAGGGAGGAATACTGAAGTCTACAGTCATGGGGCCCAAGGCATCACTTTGCAACAAGGGTCTGCAGGAACACCAATATATCTACAGCAGATCCCACAGGCAACACGCGCTTACCCTC
>NW_027453848.1:665000-820000 GCF_040206685.1 Ascaphus truei | reverse complement strand
GTACGTGACGCCTCATCATTTAACCTACCCTAAAAGACTGTGTTCTAAACAGTCCCGGACAAACGACGGAGCCCCGGAGTAAGCCGTTTGTCACATATGGTGGAGAATGCGGGCAGAGCACTAGGGGGTCTGCGGGTTGAAGAACTTTGAAAAAAAAAAAAAAAAGTTTTTTTCATCCTCTGCAAACAAGATGGAAGACGTGGTGGGTGCGCTGGTACGCAATGTCGCTGCCCAGAAAGACGCGAATGAAACCCAGCAACAGCTGTTAATAGCCCAGCAAGAAACTAATGCAAACCAGCAGCAGACGAATGCAGCCCAGCAACAGCTGCTAATAGCCCAGCAAGAGATTAATGCCAACCAGCAACAGGCGAATGCCAACCAGCAACAGGCGAATGAAGCCCTGCAAAACGCGAATGCAAACCAGCAAGAGAAAAACCGCTTGCTGAGAGAGGAGCAACAGCGGTTCGCTCAGGGCTTACAGCAGGAACTCGAGATCCTGAGGGGGACTATCAGTAACCTTCCACTGGCAGCGGCAGCCCCAGTTCCGAAAATGACCAGGGCAAGCCACTACCTTCAGAAGATGGGACCCTCGGATGATGTGGAAGCCTATCTTCTCACGTTTGAACGCACGGCACAGAGAGAGGGATGGCCAGAAGCTGAGTGGGCTGGTCTAATCGCACCCTTCCTAAGCGGCGAACCCCAGAAGGCTTACTTTGATCTAGAGCCAGCCGAAGCTAACGTCTATGCAAAATTGAAGTTCCAGATCCTCGCCCGCCTCGGCGTAACCACGGCTGTTCGCGCCCAAAGGTTTCATGCATGGTCCTTCACGATGGATAAAGCCACCCGAAGCCAGATGTATGACCTCATCCACCTCGCCCGGAAGTGGCTACAACCCGAGATCAACTCAGCCAGCCACATCGTGGAACGGTTGGTCATGGACCAGTTCTTGAGGAAACTTCCCTCTGCCTTACGCCGTTGGGTCAGTCGGAGTGACCCCCACAATGCGGATGAGCTTGTGGCCCTCGTAGAAAGGTACAATGCAGCAGAAGAGCACCCGCAACCCACAGTCGTGGAGCAACCCCACTACCCGAGGTTCCAGGACTCTTCCAGAGACGGTAAAAGGGTACCGGGGTTAAGGGGCGCTGAAGAGCGGCGACCACCTTCACGCAGCACCAGCAACAGTGGTTCGCACACTAAGGGCAATAGCCAACATGGGGAGCCGGGAAAAGGCTCTAAGTGGGACACAGACTATGTACCTAAATGTGTAAATTGTCATGAGAGGGGCCACACAGCAAAAATCTGCCCACTAAATGATGAGCCCATGCAATGCAACAGCGTGGAACCTTATTCGCTGTTGTCCCAATGTATGGGCCCTAGCCCAGAGGACCCCTTGAATAACCATCTGTGGGCATTTGTAAAGGTTAATGGAAAGAGGGTTCGGGCACTTCTTGACTCTGGGAGCATGGTCACACTAGTGTCCGAATACCTCTTGCCCATTAAGAAGAAACAGGGAAACAGTTCACAAAGAGTGGCAATTTGTTGTATACATGGGGATAATCATGAATATTCCACTGTTGATGTTTATTTGAAACAGAGTTTGGTTCTTTAGATTTCAAGGTGGGTATTGTACCCAAACTGGCACATGATGTGTTAATAGGGACCGACTTTCCCCATTTTCTAAAAATGTGGTCCCCCGCTCAGAATAGCGCCCAGAGTTCAATAGCGGACCATAACGAAGTATTAGAAGAAACAAATCCTTTCCCTTTTTCAGAAATGGAGGTTGACGAGGGCCCAAATAAGAAGGGGGAAAAGGAGGAGTGCTGTAAAATTCCCTTCCCCATCACTACTTTGGTAGGGAATACCCCAAATCAAGATGTTGAGCAGACACTTACCACCCCAGAACCTGATAAGACCCTCGCTGACCTAGAGGTCAGTCCTGGGAGTTTTAAGAAGGCCCAGTGGGAGGACCCCACATTAGCGGTAGCAAGGGGAAATATACGGGACCAGAATAGTACTCCTGGCCAACCAGATAGGTCACTTGCTTACCCCTACTTCGAGGTAGAGAACGACCTAGTATATCGGGTTGATAAAAGGAAATCAGTTACAACTAAACAATTGTTGGTACCACGGACATTCCGTAACGTAGTATTACACCTCGCACATAGTCATCCATTGGGGGGACACCTAGGGGTGGAAAAGACAAAAGAAAAGGTTCTCCGAAGCTTCTATTAGCCTGGGGTTCTGGCAGAAATTACGAATTATTGTTCCTCATGCCCAGAATGTCAGATCACCGCCCCGTTCAAGGCGTACCGCAGCCCATTGGTACCCCTTCCCATAATAGAGGTACCATTTGACCGGATTGCTATGGATCTAGTAGGACCCCTAATAAAGTCTGCTAGGGGACATCAGCATATATTGGTAATATTAGATTATGCCACCCGATATCCGGAGGCAGTTCCCCTACGTAGCACCTCAGCTAAAAACATAGCAAAAGAGTTAGTAGTTCTGTTTTCCCGGGTCGGGATTCCTAAAGAGATTCTATCTGACCAGGGAACACCATTTATGTCCCAAGTAACGAAAGAGCTATGTAAACTCCTAAAAATCAAGCATCTCAGAACCTCAGTCTATCATCCACAAACAGATGGTTTAGTGGAAAGGTTCAATAAAACCTTAAAGAGCATGTTACGGCGGGCGGTTGATAAAGATGGGAAAAACTGGGATTGTTTGTTACCGTACCTGTTATTTGCCATTAGGGAAGTTCCCCAATCATCCACAGGCTTCTCCCCGTTTGAACTATTGTATGGCCGACACCCAAGGGGCTTACTGGATATAGCCAAAGAGACTTGGGAACACGAGGTTACCCCTTACAGAAGTGTAATAGAGCATGTTGCCCAGATGCAGGACCGCATTGCTGCAGTCCTACCCATAGTGAGGGAACACATGGAGAAAGCTCAAGAAGCACAGAGGAATACATATAATAAGGGTGCTAGGGTCAGAATTTTTTCTCCAGGTGATAGGGTACTAGTTCTGGTTCCCACCGTGGAGAGTAAATTCCTTGCTAAATGGCATGGGCCATATGAGGTCTTGGAAAGAGTGGGAGAAGTAAATTATAAGGTAAGACAGCCAGGTAGGAGGAAACCTGAGCAAATTTACCATATAAACCTACTCAAGCCCTGGAAAGATAGAGAAGTCTTGTTAACCCTAGTACCCCCAGGTCCGTCAGAGAATCAAGAAACTGACCCAGAGGTTAGCATAGCTGAAACCCTGTCTGTTCATCAGAAACGAGAGGTTCAGAATTTAGTGAAAAGAAACAAAGAAATCTTCTCTATACGGCCAGGTAGAACTAGCGTAATTGAACATGACCTAGTCTCTGAACCGGGGGTCCGAGTTAACCTTAAACCGTACCGAATCCCAGAGGCCAAAAGAAAGGCTATAAGTTTAGAGGTTAAAAAAATGCTAAAACTAGGTGTAATTGAGGAATCCCAAAGTGGGTGGAACAGCCCTATAGTCTTAGTCCCAAAGCCAGATGGTACAACAAGGTTTTGTAATGACTACCGGAACCTAAACGCGGTGTCAAAATTTGATACTTATCCTATGCCCAGGGTAGATGAACTTGTAGAGAGACTGGGCAAAGCCCGATATCTCACAACCCTAGACCTAACAAAAGGGTACTGGCAGGTTCCCCTCACAGAAAGGGCAAAAGAAAAGACAGCCTTCTCAACCCCAGACGGCCTCTTTCAGTATAAGGTGTTGCCTTTTGGCTTACATGGAGCTCCCGCCACATTCCAAAGAATGATGGATAAAATTTAAAACCACATGCTCGGTATGCTGCCGCCTACCTGGATGATGTGGTAATCCATAGTGAAGATTGGCAATCCCACCTTCCAAAGGTCCAAGCTGTGCTTGACGCAGTCCGGTCTGCTGGACTAACTGCTAACCCCGCTAAATGCACTATTGGTCTGGAGGAGGCCAAGTATCTGGGATATTCTATTGGCAGAGGTTTACTCAAACCCCAAACACTCAAAGTGGAGGCGATACAAAATTGGCCAAGGCCAGTTACAAAAAAACAAGTAAGGACCTTTTTGGGGTTAATTGGGTACTATAGAAGGTTTATTCCCAATTTTGCAACTAAGGCAACCCCACTAACTGACCTCACAAAAGCAAGAGTACCGCTAATGGTAAAGTGGTCCCCCGAAACCGAACAGGCCTTTAGAAGCCTGAAAGAAGCTCTCTGTGCCCAACCAGTGTTGGTCACACCTGACTTCTCCAAAGAGTTCGTAGTCCAAACCGACGCATCTGAGGTAGGGCTGGGGGCGGTACTCTCCCAGGAGTCTCAAGGTGAGGAGCACCCCATCCTTTATTTAAGTAGGAAACTAAATCCCCAGGAGAAAAATTACTCCATAGTAGAGAAAGAGTGTCTCGCAATAAAGTGGGCTGTAGAGACGCTCAAATACTACCTGTTGGGGAGAAAATTCCGGTTGGTCACAGATCATGCACCCCTTACCTGGATGTGTCAAAACAGGGAAAAGAATGCTAGAGTGACCAGGTGGTTCCTAAGCCTACAACACTTAAAATTTTCTGTGGAACACAGGTGAGGGCACAAACATGGCAATGCTGACGGGTTGTCAAGGATGCACTCCCTAATATCCATGGTCGCTCATCCCTCGAGGTCTGAGCTGGGGGGGAGGATATGTGACAGAAACCAGGGGATGGTAATAAATTCCGTATATAGGGCTCCCAGGATACTAGACAGTTTCTATCCTGTTTGGCCTGGGAGTGCAGCCTTATAATACATACACTCCATCCCACAGTTTGGCAAGCGCTGGAACTGAGGGATGAGAGATCCAGACCAGAGTTTGTCTGCTGCCTGATTTCTGTCACCTGTCATGCTAATTAGGAATCAGGTATGAAAGACTGATTTCCTGTTTGCTCTGGTCTCCCCACAAGAGCCAGGAGGCTGGAAGGCTGCTGAACTACAGAGGGGAGAAGCCTCTTCCCCAAACAGATTCAATCTTTCTGTTCATTTGTGTAAGACTGCAAAAGTACCGTGTTTTGATGTTGGAAGTGGAAAAGCCATTTCCAACCCTGAGTCAGGGATATCTAAGTTAAGTTATCGCTCAGGTGAGCAGCTTTTGTTTTGATCTGTTTTCTGTTGTATGCACTGTGGCAGTCTCAGTGCCTGGGACTGAATAAACCAGGCATAGCCTGTTTAAAGGAACAGTACGTGACGCCTCATCATTTAACCTACCCTAAAAGACCGTGTTCTAAACAGTCCCGGACAAACGACGGAGCCCCGGAGTAAGCCGTTTGTCACAATATGTAATTAGCTAAGTTGCGATCCATCGGTGAAGATTCGACTTGGGGGTTCACTATATGGTTGCCAGTGCAGCAGAAGAGGACCAAAGATGCAAAGTTCTCTGGGGAAGATCATGTGACCAGGCAGTCACTGGATACAATTGAGTTTTGCACAGCGAGGGAGAGGGCAGGGCTAAAAAAAAAAAGGGGGGGGGAGGTGCCAGAGCCTGTTTCAGATTAGGAAGGGGGTGTGACTTTGTAAATGGTTGCTGTAGAAACAAAAAATGATTGTTACATTATGATACATTCAAATTTTAATACAGAGTTGTTTAAAAAAAAGTACTATTACTAGTAGCATTATACTAAAAAAAATAATACAGATGCACAGTAATACCCTCTATAGATATACCAAGAATTGTTATATTTATTAGTGGTGACCATGTCCATCAATAAAATGAACTGACATCCTATTCTTCACAGTCAGGATAAAGGTTTTTGATCTTACCACACTCCTATTAGATCATTGTGGTGGGTGTCCTTTTTATTTGTAAGGTGCAGGCAAGAGTGTCTGGGATCCCACTTTTGACACAGTTAAACTTGGCGCTGGATATCTTCTTGCTTCCCTATTCTAAGAAAGTCTAACACCAGACATTATAGCATGATAAACTGTGTTGCACCTGACGATGGGAGATCCCCGAAACATTGTGCGATTGCAATCTGCAAATAAAACAGTTTATCTGCTATAATTTCTGGTGTAAGACTTTATTAGAATAGGGCGGCAAGAAGATATCCAGCTCCGACTTTCTATTCTTAGTAAGGAATTTTCCAAGCTGCCCCCCGCTAGCCATTTTAATACCCATTTTGATCTTTTACTTCCCATAACATTCAATACCCATTGGATCTGGTCCTGACTAGCATTCTGTATGTTTCCCACATGTTCAAAGAGTAGACAGAAATCCTCGTGGAGAAAGTGAAGCACAGCCGGACCAAGAAGAAAACAATCCGGGGCTAAGCGAATGAATTAAAAATATTCTTTATTGGGGGTGCACAGCATGGTGGCACAGGGGATATGCCTCTGACATGTTTCGCGCTGAGATAGCGCTTCCTCAAAGAGTATCTGGATACAGAGGCATATCCCCTGCGCCACCATGCTGTGCACCCCCAATAAAGAATATATTTAATTCATTCACTTAGCCCCGGATTGTTTTCTTCTTGGACCGGCTGTGCTTCACTTTTTCCACGAGGATTCCTGTCTGCATTGTATACCAGCTGGATGCACGCCTCTGGGACGGCATACAAACAACACCCATGTGAGTAAGAACTACATCATTATATCACTGGATATTCATATCTTGCTCTAAGGTTGCTGCCAGATAGAAACCTGCTGTTCACACTGATGTTCATACAGTATCCACCGGTTAGTTCAGATTAGGTTTTTGTTACACCATTGGCAGCAGTTAACCTGTTAATGAGCTCTGCAATCAAGACACTCCTAGTTGTTTGTGCTTACTTACCTATCCCAGGGTCCGCTTAAGCTTGCTTATTCACTTATGACTATCAGATCTCACACTTTGATGCACTTGGTTTGGAGGACATTCCTCCTACAGTCTCATGTTCAAAGAGTATCTTTTTTTAAGGCTCTCGTTGTCATTCCTACATACAGATGTAGCCACACTTATACGTCGCTGTACGTGGTCCCATTCGGAAGTCATGAACTAACCGCAGCAATGCCGGGAGAAGCTACGACGGTCACCTTCACTACTGTAAATCTCATTTTTGCTTTTTAAGTTGTGGCTGTATCTACAGTTGCAAGGACATTGTAAGCAATATATTAGCCCTTCTGGCTCAGCAGCAAGACGCCCGGTAGACGTGCTACTCTGTGTATGCAGAGTATTGAAGAAGAGGCCAATACAGCTTCTGATGCCTTAGCAATATGACAGAATGTCAGAGCGGTGGCTATGCTGCGGTGCTACTGCATTTCCTGCTTGCACGGTGTTGAAACAACAGATGGACTTCGGCACAGGAAGCCTCAACAGTCTCTGTCGTTACACAGACAGAATCACCTGGTCAATGACAGAGAGGAAATAGCTGCAGACCAATGTGGCACTGACATAGGGTGACCGATGTCCCGGGACAGTCCAGATTTTTTATCTAATGTCTCCTGCCCCCACTATCTTCTGCTACAGTATGTCCCGATTTTACCAGGAGCAGAGAGAAAAGTAGGGTCTGCCACTGCAATTTATCCTCCAGCCATTAGGTGACGTTATGCTGCGCAGCTCATTCTCTGACTGGGTGCAGTGTGAGTGTGTGTGTGTGTGTGTGTGTGTGAGTGTATGACATGTGGAGGGAAGGTGGAGGGGTGAGAGAAATGGCGAGGGGAGGGGGGTTGAAGGAGAGACATGGCGAGGGGATGGGGGTGAAAGAGACATGTGGAGGGGGTGAAAAAGAGACATGGCGAGGGGGTGAAAGAGAGTCTTAGGGATGGGGGGTGAAAGAGACATGGGTAGGGAGTGAAAGAGACATGGGGAGGGAGTGAAAGAGACATGGGGAGGGGGGGTGAAGAGATATGGGGAGCCGGGGGTGAAGAGACATGGGGAGGGGGGTTGAAACAGACATGGGGATGGTGAAAGAGGCATGGAAAATGGGGGGGGGTGAAAGAGCGACATGGGGAGGGAAGGGGAGGTGAAAGAGAGACATGGGGAGGGGGTGAGAGACATGGGGAGGGAATGGGGTGAAAGAGGCATGGGCGGGGTGAATAAGCGACATGGGGGGGTGAAAGAGAGACATGGAGAGGGGAGGTGATAGAGAAACACGGGGAGGGGGTGCAAGAGACATAGAGAGGGGGATGAAAGAGAGCCATTGGGAGCGGGGTGAAAGAGAGACACGGGGAGGGGGGATGAAAGAAAGCTATGGGGGAGTGAAAGAAAGTCACGGGGAGGGTGGGTAGTTCTTTTTTTCTTCTTCACATGTCTGGGAGATGTTGATCGGACGGCTTCTTAGGGTCAAATACGACGTGACAGACTTTATATAAGGCCTGTGACGTCACATTTGACCGGCAAATGATACATCCACCAATCTGATTGGTGGATGTACCATGTGTTGGCTTCCATTTTTTTTTTTGGCTGAAATGACATCATCTTAAGTGATCGGATAATAAAAGAACTATTGGATCTCAATATAAATGTAGAAAATATGCAGGGCCAAACCTATGACAATGCTGCAAATATACGGGGAAAGCATAATGGAGTTCAAAGACATATTGAACATGAATCCATGTGCGTTTTATGTACCATGTAGTTCTCATTATTTGAACCCGGTGGTTAACAACGTGGCCAAACCCAATATAAGTGCCATTTAATAATTTTTTGGCTTAATTCAACCGTTGTATAATTTCTTCCCCAGGTCCTCCAACAGGTAGATCGTTCTTTTAAAATCCTTACCCAATTTAACACTAAAGAGAGTCTGTGAAACATGTTGGGAGCCTCGTATTGATGCAGTTAGACCAATTCGATACCATCTGGGAGCACTCTATGTTGCATTAGTGTATATTAAAGAAGATGTGACATTTAAAAGTGAACATCATGGCCCCCAGAGTAGAGCTACAAACTATGACAAAGTCCAAAGACCAAATCTGTGGCTCCAAAAAACAATCCCAACAGTAGATTTTGGGCCCTGTTTGTTTAAATCAAAAACACTACAGAAATGTCCAATCCTTTGTCTCATAAATAGAAAGGCATCCTTACCAACTCCACTTATAAATGGTGTAAATGATCAGTCTTGGGGTTTACAATATATACATGCAGAAAAGATGGCGTCTGGCTGGTTCTGCTCTGTTATTGAGCTATCACAAATCAGCTGTAAATGTTTACATGGAATGGCACCTAGTTAACTTCTTAAATCAATAACTGTAGACTTGCTAGTCCCCTATATCATAGACGGAATCCTCAATAATAACAAAGTGGAGACTCATGGTTATGAAAGGGTTCATCAGTTCAATCCTGCTCCTGTGGGTTGCTGCAGGACACCTTTTGGTGTTCTGTTCGCTAGGTAGATAGTACAAAGTGAAAAATGTGCGATGCACAACCGGAACGAAAAAATAAATGAACTGGAGAGAGGGTACAGCAACTACACAATTTGCTTTTAATAACTCATCTAATCAAATGACCGGCAACAAAACGTTCGCGCACACGGAGGTTTTCAAACACCTCTATGGAGCTTGGTCCCAACCCTTGTTCGCGTCACGCGTCACTCACGCGCGGCGCGCTTACGCGACAATCGTGCACCGCTCCCCAGCTGCGAGACAACACCCGTAACAATGCCCACCTGTCTCCTGCACTCTGCGTCCAATCACAGCTCCCGCGGGGGCCGCACCTTCGTTCCGCCTCTCACTCTCATTGCTTCAGTCCTCCTATTTAATCTCTGCTTGCTCAGTCACACAATGCTGAGCATAGATCATAGTATCCTTGTGTTCCTACACTCCTGCTTTGCCTTGCCTTGTGCCTTGCCTCTCTTGCTTTCAGTTTGACCTCACGTGTACCGACCCGGCTAGACTCTTGGACCTTCTCTGTATAACGACCCCGGCTTCCCCTCGACTACCTGCATCTCTCCATCCCTGAACACGGCTATAGGACATTCTACTAACGCACCGGCTCCAACACTCGACCTCGGCACAACGGTCATCTACCATTCTACTGGCTCCTCCCCACAACCGCGGCAAGTATCTGGACTACCCTCTCTCTCCAACCCCGACCCGGCTACACTGACAATCCAGGTATGCCTCCACTGCTGCAGGTGCGCATTTTCTACTTTCCCACCTCAGTACCGGGGGTCCGCCTTGTTCGTGGTGAGCGCAAGCATTACATTTAGAGAGGGTTGGGGTTCCTTACAATGCAGCTGATCTCAGATGCACTATTAGAGAGGGTTGGGGTTCCTTACAAAGCATCTAATCTCAGACGCGCTACAGTATTAGAGAGGGTTGGGGTTCCTTACAATGCATCTGATCTCAGACGTACTATTAGAGAGGGTTAGGGTTCCTCAGAATTTCACAATATAATTATAAGGTTCCTTAACCAAAAGAAGGCTTAAAACCACTGGTCAATACCACCTATACCACCTGTGTTGTGATTTACAGAACCCGCTTTGTTTGGTGTGTCTCATTTTTGTACAATTAGTACAGATATGCAAGTGAAGTGAGCATTTATTCTCTGCCAATAAATGTGTATAGGTTTACGTAATATGCGGGCTTCCTCTGGACTGTTCTGTTTTTCAAACACACTGATATGAATAGCATTATGGGGAGATCAATATTGTATTGCTCAAAACATCCAGGGGGAGCATGTGGGAAGATAGGAGAACAATATATACATATAAGTGCAGACGTCAAGTGATGTGTGGATATAGATGCAATGTCTTGGCTCTTATGGTTAATCTACTCACAGGAGCAAGGTGATAATCTGAGCAGTTGGCAAATTGGGTTGCCACCCTTGAAGATGTCTATGGGCTGTACCCCCCTAGCGATTCTCCGTCGGCAGTGTATGTATAGAGAGAGGGAGAAGACTACATAGTGCGATCAATATGATATTTTATATGGAAAAAACATAATAAAAAATGCGCACTTACAAATTTCACAAAATTTAAAAGCATGTATCACAATGTGTGAATGGAGGATCTCCCGAAACAGCTCACCGCCTCCTACAGGTCAGTCTGCTGGCTTCCACCGCTCTGCGTCCTGGACCGGAGCTTCCCTCTGCGCGCCCGTCTGCAAAATGTGACGTCACTGCATTCAGAGCTGGTTCTACGGATCGTCTCCAAGACCAAAATTGGTCCACTGGTAAACTCTACGCGTTTCGCCTCAGCTACCAAACTGTTTCTCGGCTTCGTCAGGAGTTCAATATTGTAGACATGCTTTCCCTTAGCAACAAGATTATTAAGTAATAGATTATTATGTAATGAGAGAACAAAAAGATGGAACCGGGCGCTTCTAACTATGAAATAACTGAAGTGAATTAGTGGTAAAAAATAACCAATAACAGTGAACCTAAAAACCAAATAAGTATATATATATATATATATAAATATAGTGAATAAATAACCTTCACCAAAAAACGTGATCAGTAAAATATTAAATGTGAAATACAATACAAATGAATACAGCAGCTCTACACACTTTAAAGGACTGTCCAGGTCCAATGTAGTCTTGCGTTGTCTTACAGGTAGGAGGAGCGCTGTGGTTCTCGAGATAATTTGTGAAAAATAGAAAAAATAGTATAATAGTTCAGATGGTATTAATAAGTGAAATATAAAATAGTCTCTGTGTTAGTGTCACTCACAAATTGATTCAGATATATCACACGTATCAGAGATCCATCTCTCTCTGATGGGAGCCCTTTATTGGAAGCCCTCTGGTGATGGAAGCCTTATAACTGTTGGTCTGGTAAGCTTGACGTGTGATGGAATCGTAAAGTACTCAGTATACCTCCCAAGGAATGTGGAGAAAGAAAGGAGAGAGCGCACAATAGTGTGGTATGATAAGGGTATATATTGCACAAAAATAGCATATAGGTAATGCACTCACATTTTGGCATTAGAGACAATTAGTTGGAGAGAACTGCTGGTGACTCGTGGAGGACGCCAGTGTATTCAGTCACTGGAAAGCTTCCGCATCTGCCTACGTCACGTCCTGTGACGGTGTCACGCCTGTATGCCCGAAGACCTGGCAAGACCCCAGTACTGAGGTGGGAAAGGTATTACACCACACACCCTCAGCAGTGGGAGCAAGCCCGGAGTGTGGTATAGCGTTGCTGGGCCTGTTGAAAGAGTAGTTAGTGATATTTGCAACGTCTTTAGTAGTATGCGTAGGGACAGTCGTGTCCATGTGCCAATGTCCAAGGGTTCCAGAGGGTAGAGTCGTCGGCGTACAAAGCCAGGTCCAAGGGTTCCAGAGAGCAGCGTGGTCGAGAGCGTAGCAAGGTTCAAAGGGATACACAGAGCAGAATAGTCCAGAGTAAGCAGGGTCAAAGCCAGGGAAATCCAAAGGAGAAACACAGGAGCAGGATACAGCAGGGACACAGAGGGAGCACAGCATAGGTCAGCACACAGGGAAACAGGAACTACTGTATGCAGAGCGAGGAAGACATGGACAGACAGGGATTATCATACTGCTCCCTTGTAGCTATTAATTCAAGCTCCCACATTTTATCTGTCAGGCTTCTTGCATTAGCAAGCATGCATTTAAGTTTTTTTTCAGCCTGTACTATTATCTTATCTGCTCCTTCCTTTCTGCTCCCACTTGGTTTAGTCTTTAGAAGTTTTCTAAATTACTTTTACAATGTCAGTTTTATGCCTAAATGTTCAAATCTGTGAACTTGTTACCGTATGTTATGCACAGTGGATTTCATAAAAGACCGAGGACCATAAATTGAATGAATTCACACGATTTCCATTATTTTGGGGATATACAGTCAGTGCCTTAATGCCATTTTCTTCTGTAATAATGCTCTTTGGCACTATTTTCCACTGCCATCTACTCACTGACAAAGAGCTGCAGGAGAGGTATACAGTAATTACTTGGCCAATGGCAAATATGCAATTCTGCATCACCACTATAATATTTTTTAGCAGTTGTTACAATCATCCTAATTGACAGAGCGGTAAGACCACTATGCAAAAATTGCATTATCAATTAGATCTTTTCCCTCCTTATTTCTCAGACTGTATATAATGGGATTCAACAAGGGGGTCACCACACAGTAGAATATAGACACAACTTTGTCAATGTCAAATGAGTACTTAGACTGTGGCCAGACATATATAAATATAACCGTCCCCTAGATAGAATATGCCGACCACTGTGAGGTTACACACACATGTGGAGAAGGCTTTCCGACAGTCTGTGAGCGAGGAGATCCACAAAATGGTTACAATGTTGCAAACATAGGACACCATAGTGAGAAGAAAGGTTGCTGGTAAGATGACAGACGTGGACATGTAATATATGGCATCAACTACATGGGTAGAGGACCAAGACAGTTTTAACACTGCAGCCACATTGCAGAGTTTGTGGTCAATAGAGTTAGGACCACAAAACGTCAACTGAGATGTAGAATAAGTGGTGAGTATACACCATAGAAACCCAGCAGAGCATGGCCAGCATGTGACACGTCCTGTTGGTCATTATACGTAGCTGTGTAAAGTAATGGCTTACAAATGGCAAGGGAATGATCGTAAGCCATGCCAGCCAGGAGGAAACGCTCAGTGGAATACAACAAAAAGGAGAAGTACATTTGAGCCATGTAGCTGAAGAAAGAGATTGCCGTTGGCTTGGTCATGAGGTTCCAGAGCATCTTGGGAACACTGACCGAGGTGTATCACATTTCCATAAAGGTGGAGTTTCACAGGAGCAAATACTGTACATGGGCTCGTGAAGGTATCAGTCCAGGCTGATAATGGGTGAGGATAGTGATATTGCCCATCAGGGTCACTGTGTAGAATAAGGAGAACAAGATGGAAGGGACCAGGTGAAAATTCTGAAAGTTGGGAAAATTCAGGAGGGTCAATTCTGTGACGAGTTCTATTCTCCATCAGGGTCTTCCTAGTCTGTAATAATACTGAGAATGTCTTCATTTAATTACATATACAATAATAAATTATCTATGTATTAGAAAATCCATCATCCAACTAAAATTAAATGTATAAATGTAAAACTATTGGACATTGTGCTATGTTCTGCCCATTGTAATATATTATACAGGACATGCATTACATTGAATTCCGTGTCCCTGCTCCATAGAGCTTACAATCTGATTTTAGGTGCCTGAGGCACAGGAAGATTATTTGGACTGCAGTGATCCTTGTCCATAATATATTATAATATTATGTGACAATATTACAACAACTGGCATATATTACATTTACAGTGTACATCTACGTCGCACCAAAGGCGGACAGCCTTTGGGGCAGGCGAAGGGCAGGCAAAGGGTGTGAGCTATTTGCTGATGTTAAAACTTCTCTATTTCAATCTGAAACTCACCAGCCCTTTGTTTTATCCCTTTTTCCAACTCTATCTGTCCATGAAATGTCTGTGAATTGACTGTGTAACTCTGTTCATTGAATGTAACCATGTATTGTTATAACTCTGTGTCCAGGACATACTTGAAAACGAGAGGTAACTCTCAATGTATTACTTCCTGGAAAAACATTTTTATAAATAATATATCTACTGATAATTATAAATACTATGTCTCTGCTACAAGCCTACTAACGTTTTTTTTTAAAGCCATCAATTTTATATGAAAAGGATTGCTAAAGTCCTGAAAGGATTCAACAGAAGGGTCACCCCCTGCTTTCCTCTTACAAAGTTCAGTCACTTATGAATATTGCTAGGATCCATTTTAAAGCTCAGCTTTCAAATTATTGCTACTTTATCCTAGATGAGTCCAGTTCAGGAGTGGCCAACTCCAGTCCTCAAGGGCCACCGGCGGCAGGTCAGGTCATTGACTGAGCCTCTAATTGAGCCACACACATGGCTGAGAAAGGTTCACTCCTTAAGTCAGGAGGCTACAAGGCCCCAAATTCCGGGGAAATATGTAGGGTAAAGGTTAGTTAGCTTGCGACGCATGTATTTGAGCTCGAGGAAGGTTTTTTGTATTATTCACTACAGTGTGAGGGGAGGAGAAAGTTAATTTTGAATTCTCTCTCTCTCTTCTATGTAACTTGGTTCTAAATAAACTCACTATGATATTCTGAACCCTTAGACTTATTGATATTATTTGTACGCTTTCACACACTCACTGGATAGTTGAACTTCTAGGCTCTAGGGCGTTCATCCAGCAGCAGAAACAGTAGTGATATAGTCCAAAGATGGAAAAACAGACGCGTTTCGGGTGTTCCTACTCTTTGACAAAGGGCAGAAACGCTCGAAACGCATCAGAGTAGATTCTATACCCACTCACCTTGATGTTCCCCATTTCATTCCCTAATAAATAGGTCTTTAATTAAATTCCTTGATGTTCTGTACTGCATTTTTTCCTCAACACGCTGTGCACCGTTTTCCCATCTTTGGACTATATAATTTCTCCTCAATTGACTGTCACAAACTGGTATTAATGCTGATATACAGCAGCGGCAGCTTTTATTCTCACATTTCCCGCACGGCAGGATGCGTGCGGGAAACGTGGTGACGCTGCTTGTCGCGGCATCACTGTGACGTCACTGTCACGTGACACGCCCGTCTTCCCCGGCTTCCCCGACACCCCTGGAGTGTAAAGTGAGGTAAGCGGGGGTGCGGGGAAGCAGAGGGGCAGAGCAGGAGCCGGGTTCGGGGTCGGGAAGGGGGTTAGAAATGCGCGGGGGTGGAGGGGGGTGCGCGGAGAAACACGCCAGCTGGAGTAGATCCGCCGGCAAATGTAAGAATAAAAGCTGCCGCTACTGTACATGAATTTACTTGCAGCTGAAAAGTGCTACGGAATGGACGGAACTAGCCAATAGGTACACTTGTTTCTCTCTTTGTATCTCTCGTGTATCTCCTTGTGGAAACAGTCTACAGAAGCTTACAAGCAAGTGAGCACCTCATTTCAAGGACCCATAAAGATGTTCAATTTAATATTTGCACAGATCATCTTACCATTAAAACACGGTGTTCAGAGATTTATTTGTATATATTAATATCCACGTAAAGTACAATTAGTGATACATTTTCTATAACATGCTCATCATCTATCAAATAAGTAATTGATCTTCAGACTGTGGTAATTAGCCGAAAGTGCCGAGCTTCAACCAATGGAAGACACGCAGCGCTCCTTGGCTTTAACACATGAGCATATGCAGTCCAAGTTTTAAAAGGGGGATGGAAGATGAGAGAGAGAAAAAAAGAGGGGCTGGGGGAGAGAGAAAGGGGTAGAGAGGAGTGCGTGATTGTGTTAACAGTAAGAGAATGCGTTTGACACCACATCATGGAACAATCAGGATGCAATGGGGTTAGATGCGTATTCACTACAAAATACTCTGACATTTTAAGCATCAATAAATAGTAAGAATTCTGTTTTTCTTTCTTTTTCTTAGAAGTCATGTAATAAACATTTAGAGCCTCATTCAGAAAGCCTCGATAAGGCCCTTATCGAGCACTTATCGACCAAAATGGCTACTCGTATTCAGAAAGCCTCGATAAGTGCTCGATAACGGCCTGTATCGATGCAAAATTTTATCACCAACAGAAATTCGCCAATTGAGCGGCGATCAGCCGCTTATCGACCATTTTCTGAAGGATCATAAACTCGCGCGATTCAGATACCCGCGAGTCGGCTGTCGCGGCCTATCGCAGCCCATCGCAGCCCTAAAAGGCGTTCTTCTCCCCAAATCCAATTCACCTCAAACTTTAGGTAAATTGGTGGGGAGATGGCCTTGATGAGCTGCGATGTGTCGGGACTTACAAAAAATCAGGCCCTTTTCCTGCCTCGGATTGATGCCGGGGGTCTCCGAAGCTGATAGCCATTAATAGCAGCTCCGGACCCCCCCGGCATGCATCCGAGGCAGGAAAAATGCATGTACAACAACTTCATTACCTTAGCGGCTAACCGCTAAGGTAATGAAGGGGTTAAACAACCGTGCCAGGCTTTCTGTAAAGACATACATTACAATACAATACTGTGGCTAGCGAGGGTGGGTGAAGGGGGAATTTGGCCCTTAGTGGCTGTTTAGGCCTTGCGGGGGAGTTGCGGGGGGGTTGCGGGGGGAATTAACCCCTTCACTACCTTAGCGGTTACTATCGCTAAGCAATAAAGGTGTTAACCCAACCGCTACCCACCCGCAAGGTCTAGACACCCATCCTTAAGGCTAATACCCCCTTCACCCATCCATGAAGCCTAAGCACCCACCCCTGACTGACTATACCCACCCTATAGCCATTGAGTAGTATAGTGGTACATCATACCCATATAATAATAATATGGGCATGATAAGCCTCTATAGCACTCAATGGGCACCCTAATTACAATACATTAATACACTAGACACACAATAATAAAACCTAACTAAACTCCAAAAAAACACACTTCACTAAATATAAACAGTAGCCAGCTAATCCAATCAATACAAGCAATAACAACATCAACAATGAATTAATTAAACCATTAACCAATCAAACCAATTAATTCCTAAATCAACTCAACATGAATAGTAACACTAACCAATCCAAACAATTAATTACTACAACATTAATGAATTTAAACAGTAAAATACAAAGAAAGAAATTCTAACAATATCTGAACTAACCATAAAACGCATTAGCTAACATAATATAACATTAACTACAAATGAACACAAATCACAAACATTTTAGTAGCATTAAGCATGAACAAACAAACAATCACATCCACATAATACAATGAAATGAAAAAAAAACCCACAGCAATACCAAGTGAGAAATGCCCCCCAAATATTGGCATAATAATGTATTAACCTGTACCCTAAAGAGGTACAGATTAATATATTATCAGTCAATGTGCCTCCCCAAAAAATCAAAACACATATCCAATGAATAAACCTGTAAAAAGAGACATTTACAAACATTGAATATATTACTTACCAATAGAAGCGTTGGCCCTCCGACTCCCGGGGTAACAGGAAGCTCACGCACCTTGAAGCCCTCCAACAGCATCCGATGCCATCCGCCATGAAGATCCGGATCAGGTACCCAAATCTTCTTTTTTCTAGTTGGATTCCCGAGGGACTTGTCTGTGCAAGAAGGTGACACACTCCTCTCACAACCCGAGACGCAGGCAATCGACCAAGGTGGTCCCTATACCGGCACCTTCCATCTAATAATTTTATTGACCTTCTTCATACAAACTATATACATGAATAAACCAGTGTGGGTACAAGTCATAACCTATTTACAGTGAACACGAACGAATCCTAGCAGCCATCCCAGACTTCTAGTCACCCGAACCCCTCGTGCTCTGTGTGATCTTCAGCTCTGCGGCAGAGTCCAGTGCGGTCAACCCTCCCCCCGCTCTGATGCCCAATCCCCTGAAGGCTCCCTCCCTCTTAAACAAGTTATATTTTGCTTTGGCTGAACTTCAAACCTATTTCCTTCTAGGCCACAGTCCCTTAATAACCTCTCCCCTCCGCATGAGTCCCTTGTTTATTATGGCCGCCCACCCTGACACCCTCCCCCCTCCCCTTTCCCCCCACCCAACCTCCACCATCATCCTTATCTCCGGTATGGGGGCTTTTCTTCTTCGCAGGACCTTTTCAGCTTTAGAGGTGTCCACATACCCAGTTCAGCGAAGGTACATAGCGACCGCACTCTCGTTATACTCCCCCCTATACATTGCAGCCGAGCATCTCCCCGTCGGCCCCCCATGGACATCTACTGCAGGTACGTGGAGAGAGAGATTAATCATCTGGACCATAGAAAACATGGAGGTCCACCCTAATTCTTGCCCTCATATCTAAGTCCCTAACCCGCCTGCACTTATAAAACTATCCCTTTTTTCTCTACTTCCCTGTCCCTTCTCTAGACTACTCCTTCTTCCCTCGTCACCCCTTAGCTCCTCAGCAGGGCTGGAGTTTCAGCGCTTTTGCTGGGCCCTGCTTGGCTGAACTCCTCCCTCTCCTAACCTACCGAGAGGATGCTTCTATCCCTTCACCCTCCTAGTCTAACCCCAGCCTTTCTCCCCCACCCTTTCTCCAGCGAGTAGATTAGCTTCCATGTGACCATCCACATCCCCCAGTCTTCTAAACCCCTGCTCCCTTTCCCCTGATCTCTGGCCTGATCTTCGACCCCAGTCTCCCCGCTCCTCCTTCCCTCTCTTCATTTATTCTCTAGCGGCAAGGCCCCCCTCTTCCCCCCCCTTATGAGTTGGATAATTATTAAATTTTAGGGCAGCCATGTCCCAGTCGGATCCTACGGTTCTCCACTGTTCTCCACCGGTGGGCCTCCTGCTCCCGTCTGAGCCCCCGTCGGCGAGATAATGGAGTCCAGCCGGACTCAGTGCCCTCTTCTACCACCTGGGGTCTCTCCCAGCCGTACCCTCATCCTGAGCTTACATGGCCGACATGCACCTTCACGCCACCAGGGGTCCTCGTCACTCATCTCTCCTTCTGCTGCTACCAAGATGGCCGTGATGCATCTTCCCGCCACCAGGAGACTTCTTCTTTATCTCACTCCTCCAGGAAGAATCAAGATGATCGTGATTCACCTTCCCCTTCCACCAGAGGGACCAACTACACACCGCACAAATCGTATGAAACTCAGAGCCGGGGATGGCTCCTTTAAGTCCTAACTTGGGGATGATTGACACCGGAGAAACACTTAAGCACTGTGTTTGCTCCTCTGCAGCTCCACACGCTTCCATGACGCCTCCGGAGCTGGATCCTCGGCTGGGAGCTGCTGTTCAGGACCCGAGGAAGAGACAGGTAGGCCTGTTTTTTTCAGAAACTCAGCTCTCCCCTCCACATGTTTCAGAGTGAACATTTTTTAACACCATTAATCCAAATGGGAACAGCTATCTATACCAGATCCCATTATCGCATAGGGCTTTGGTAATTGATGACAGGGCTCTCCTCTTTGACAGGGTTGCCGGGGCAAGGTCCTGAAACACCTGGAGTTTCACTCCCTCGAATTCCAGGGACTTAGCCGCTCTGGCGATTTGACATATGTTTTCCTTTATTTTAAAGTAGTGTAGCCTTATGATTATGTCCCTCGGCGAGTCTCCATGTTGCGGTTTGGATCGCAACGCTTGGTGACATCTGTCAAATTGTAGCTCTATTTCAGTCTTGTCTGGTAGCATATGCAACAGCCAGTTGGAGGTAAATTCCTCTGGATCGGACACCGACTCCGGGACACCCCGCAGGTGGATATTATTTCGCTGGTCGCGGTTTTCTGAGTCTTCCTGCCTGTCATTTATGTCCGCAATCCTTTTATAGAGTTGGGCCGTGGATTTCTCATTTTTCTGGATGGCTCTAGTACAGTATTTGCATCCACTTTATTTTCCAGTGTGTTGGTTCTGTCACCTAAACTGTCAATATCTTTCCTGAGTTCCCAGAACTCTTTCTGAAAAAAGGTCTTCATCTCCGAGCAGAACACTTTCATGTCCTTTCTTGTGACCCAGTCTTGGTCCGAAGCCTCCGCTCTACTCGCGGGTCTGCTTGTGAATCTTTCACTCTGAGTCGGAGCCCGCCATTTGCCTGCTTTCCTCCCCTACACTCACTCGTGTCAGCTCACCTTTCGGGAAATAAACTGTTACCATCGGGGTTCTCTTTCGAGATATCGTTCTCCTTGGCATCCTTGGGGGCCCGGGCGTCTGAATTTCTGGTTTTCACTGTTATTCTCCTGGTTTTTGTGCTGTAAGTACATACATTAATTGCCGGCAGGGACAGAGTGAAAGGATGAGGAGGGGGGAGTGAGAGGATGAGGAGGGGGGAGTGAGAGGATAAGGAGGGGGAGTGTGAAGGGGAGAGGGGGGAGTGAGAGGATGAGGAGGGGGAGTGAGAGGATGAGGAGGGAGTGAGAGGATGAGGAGGGGGTGAGAGGATGAGGAGGGTGGGAGAGGATGAGGAGGGGTGGGTGAGAGAATGAGGAGGGAGTGAGAGGAGGATGAGGATGGGGAGAAGCGAGATGATGAGGAGGGGGAGTGAGAGCAGGAGGAGGGGGGAGTGAGAGGATGAGGAGGGGAAGAAGCAAGATGATGAGGATGGAGGAGTGAGAGGAGACGGAGAAGGAGTAAGAGGATGAGGAGAGGGATTGAGAGGATGAGGTGGGGGTGAGTTTGAGGATGAGGTGGGGGAGTGAAAGGATGAGGAGGGGTGTAGTGAGGATGAGGGAGGGTGTAGTGAGAGGATAAGGATGAGGAGTGGTGGGAGTGAGAGCATGAGGAGCAGTGTAGTGAGAGGATGAGGAGGGGGGAGTAAGATGATGAGGAGGCATGGAAAGATGGTGAGGATGGGTGAGATGGGGAGGAGGGGCAGTGGCAGAGAAGGGGTTGAGAGGCTGGGCAGGAAGCAGAGAGGATGAGGAGGGAGAGAGGTGGGGGAGAGGAGGGGGGAAGAGGGGGGGAGACGATGAGGAGAGGGAGAGGATTAGGAGGGGAAGAGGATGAGGAGGGTGGAGGTAGGATAAACAGGGGGGAATGAGAGAATGAAAAGGGAGAGAAAGGATAATGAAGGGGAGAGTATGAGGAGGAAGGGGAGAGGATGAGGAGGGGGAGAGAGGATGAGGAGTGGGGAGTGAGAGGATAAGAAGGGGGAAGATGAGGGGGAGATAGGATGGGGAGAGATGATGTGGTAGGAGAGAGGATAAGGAGGGGAGGAAAGCAGATGAGGAGGGGGATAGGAGAGAGAAAGAATGGGGAGGGGTGGGAGAGGGAATGGGGGAGGGGTGGGATAGAGAGAATGGGGATATAACAAAAAATATATACTTCATAAAACTCATATGGGTTTTGTTGAGATATGGGTCTCTCTCGGCCCACTTGGTTTGGACATGCGAGAAGGACTTACAGAAGAGCAAAACCTAGAAATCCAATCGGATAAGGCTCTTTCTGCACGCTTTTGCACAACTCACAGCTACTAGAAAATCCCTGTGTCTATCCAAGAGGAGGTTTTAGTGTACTGACAAAAAACATCCCAAAAATAAATTGTAATTAAGGCCGCGAGGTGTCACTGTATATAGAATATACATCCAGTAGCACTCTCATTGTAAAAGACTCTTATCTCTATCCCCCCACAAATAAGCAGGGGGACCCATTCAATACCCATAATGTGTATGTCTGAAGCATTAAAGCAAAGTGCAGTGCTGTACCAAAGTAGTAGTTTAGTTTAGACTGCCCTTGAATGGAGTTGAACACTTCCCCAGTGCTGGAATTAGGACATAAAGGGTCTATGCAGCAACATAGAGTAATTGTGTTTAGACGCATGGCTCTATTTTTTGGAGCAGAGCCGCAGCATATATACTGTAAGAACAGTTTCTTACTTCTGACGCGGTATGTTAGACTTATGGCACTTCAGATATGGAGGATTTTTTGGGGGCAAATAAAAAGTAAAAAAAAAAAAAGTATCAGAGAAATGCAAGTGGTGATACATCTCAAAAGAATCTGTGCACCATGTAACTCCCCCAACTCCTCCTACTGTCTCTCCCCAAGGTGCATGCTGGGACAGACGCACAATGTGATACATCTCCTTATAATCTGTGCACCATGTAACTCCTCCTCAACTCCTCCGACTGACTCTCCCCTAGGTGCATGCTGGGGCAGAGACGCAGACTGTGATACATCTCATTATAATCTGTGCACCATGTAACTCCCCCCCATCTCCTCCTACTGACTCTCCCCAAGGTGCATGCTGGGACAGAGACGCAGACTGTGATACATCTCATTATAATCTGTGCACCATGTAACTCCCCCCCAACTCCTCCTACTGACTCTCCCCAAGGTGCAAGCTGGGACAGATGCAGAATGTGATACATCTCCTTATAATCTGTGCACCATGTTACTCCCCCCCAACTCCTCCTACTGACTCTCCCCAAGGTGCATGCTGGGGCAGAGACGCAGACTGTGATACATCTCATTATAATCTGTGCACCATGTAACTCCCCCCCAACTCCTCCTACTGACTCTCCCCAAGGTGCATGCTGGGACAGAGACGCAGACTGTGATACATCTCATTATAATCTGTGCACCATGTAACTCCCCCCCGACTCCTCCTACTGACTCTGCCCAAGGTGCATGCTGGGACAGAGACGCAGACTGTGATACATCTCATTATAATCTGTGCACCATGTAACTCCCCCCCGACTCCTCCTACTGACTCTCCCCAAGGTGCAAGCTGGGACAGACGCAGAATGTGATACATCTCATTATAATCTGTGCACCATGTAACTTCTCCCCAACTCCTCCTACTGACTCTCCCCAATGTACAAGCTGGGACAGACGCAGAATGTGATACATCTCATTATAATCTGTGCACCATGTAACTCCCCCCCAACTCCTCCTACTCACTCTCCCCAAGGTGCATGCTGGGACAGACGCAGACTGTGATACATCTCATTATAATCTGTGCACCATGTAACTCCCCCCCAACTCCTCCTACTGACTCTCCCCAAGGTGCATGCTGGGACAGAGACGCAGACTGTGATACATCTCATTATAATCTGTGCACCATATAACTTCTCCCCAACTCCTCCTACTGACTCTCCCCAATGTACAAGCTGAGGAAGATGGGGCACAATTTGGAACAAAAGGCTTAGATACAGTAAATACAGTAAGTGCAGGGTTTTGCTCCAAAATTGCCTTGATACATAGACCCCAGAGAGAGAGAGCTTCAAATGTGTTTAAAAAGGAGAAATACTGAGCCTGGCCTTAGTAGGACATACACAGTAACTTCTCAGCATTTTACATGTGACATACATAAGGGGATGATACTTTATCTTGCCATGAAGTCAATGCATTTGAACCCAGTGATACAGTATGTTGATCCCACTGCTGTCAGTGGCACTGTCCATATGTGTACTTGTGTCACCCAATGTACGTAATACAATGTATCACAGCAGCTGTGATTTTTATGACTGCTACTCTAGTTAACCACTTCTCAACCCCTTGAAATTAAATGTCAAAGTAACTGATTTCTCTATTATGACATCACGAGACAGTATCATTGAGCCTCCTAGGAGATGCCAGCAGCCGTGTTCTGTAATGACATCATGGAATCGCCTTAGAGACTGAGATAAATACACAAATGTAAACTTGTTTGTGCGTGACTTGAATTAGTTCCCAAAGGAAACCGGTAATTTCGTGGACATCTCAGAGATAGGAAAAGTGTGGCGCTGTACAGAGAGACTAATTATCTCCACCTTAACTCTGTATCATGGCAGGTAGGAAGCAACATGACCTTTAAATACTGTACCAAAAAAGAAATGGATAATATCTATATTTTTGAATTGTTTACTTGCACAATGTTTTATGGGGTACAGAACAGATAATATGACTCCTATCAATGGATGGGAGAAAGAAGACGGGTGGGGGGGGGGGGGAGGCGGTAGACAACACACAGGGGGGGGGGGGGGGTTAGGTACGTGGCCTTTATTGGATAATATTTTTTTTATAAATGTCAAAACTGATTTCTTATAGATACATACACACATTTGTTTTATTGTATTTATTTTTATATCTGGCTTGTAATTCAAAATCTTAAATGATTTGAACAGTAATGTATAGAAAAGAACACATGTACTGTATACAGTACATAAATGTAAAAGCGGCAAACGTCTATGGGATCTATGGGATAGTAAAAAAAGACACAGGGACCTTAGTGTATACAGTAGGATTGGTTATGTATAAGGCATGCTTTTTCCTTGCCCTAAGTTTAGGTCAATAATTATTGGACCAATTCTACACCCTGGGGTGTAATGTTTGACTACTTTCAGCCATATCCTTAAATTATTGTCTACAGCAGTGTTTTTCAACCAAGGTTCCTAAGAACCCTAAGATTTCCCCGGGCATCCCTAAAGGGTTCGCTGTAATTTCAGGTCATTTTAAAATTGTACTTAATACAGAAGAATTTACAGTACAATGCATCAGATCTTAGAAGCGCTATTAGAGAGGGTTGGGGTTCCTCACACTTCATCTGATCTCAGACACGCTATTAGATAGGGTTGGGATATATTACAATGCATCTCATCTTAGACTCGCTGTTTGAGAGGGTTGGGGTCCCACAGAATTTCACATTGGGTTCCTTAACCAAAAAAAGGTTGGAAACCACTACTCTACAGTTATACAAAGGCCCCCCAAAAAACAAAGCCACAAAACGAGGGCAGAATCTTCCATTTGATTTACAGATATAGCTGACCTGAGTGCTCCTCCAGATACCTCAATATACCAGACATGTCTCAGAATACCACACCATAATATTACCACAAACTACCACAGTAGGAACAGGCAATTTTTATTTTTTTATTTTTAAAGATCCAGTTCCGAAAGCTATGGTAAATCTACAATTGTCATTGTGTTCAGAGGTGGACATGAAAGCAGGTGATGGACTGCACAAGTTATATATGGCAGTTGCCACTTGGTGTCGAAAGCTACCTAGAAATAGTTTTCTGTCTGTGTTACATCCCAGCACATCATTAATGTGTATATATATATATATATATGCTGTGAGTGGGTTTACTGGCTTTGCATCTCCCAAGCCCTTGCTTAAAAGCTGTGTCTAAAGCAGCATGCATTGGCTATGGGTTGCTCATGTAATGTGAGCTTGAGATAAAAGGTGGCACTGTGTGCTCATTTGCATGTCATTTCCCAGAATCCCTTGCTGCAGTGGAAGTGCTGTGTGCTGGGTGATAAGGGTGAAAGACAGGGTTGCAGACCTGTCTAAGACATGCAAATGAATATACAGGAATATTTACAGCTGCTTTATGCTTTACTGTGGATGGAGCTTGCTTAAAAATGTATTTAAAATATTGAAGCTTCTGACCACTATTGATCAGAGTAGCGGTCTGTAACATTGATAATCAAATAAATGTGTTTCCCAGCAAGCCATTTTCCCTGTTAGTGCTGGCTATTCATAACAAAACAAAGACCCCCAAAAACTTTATTCAAAACCAGAACCAAAACCCCAAATATTTTAAAGGCAAAATAAAAATACCAAGCCAAGTGAGCATCTCTATGTATTTCATATGTATTTGATATCAAGAATATCTTTTCACAGGTCTGTTAAAACAGTCCTAACCCCCCAAAGTCAGGCTTATAGGATATCCCAGCTTCAGCGCAGGTGGCTCAATCAGTCCCTGCTTCAGCACAGCTGGCTCAATCAGTCCCTGCTTCAGCACAGGTGACTCAATCAGAGGCTGATTGAGTGATTGTGCCACCTGTGCTAAAGCTGGAATATCCTGAAAAGTTAACTCCAGTTTTCAAGCCCCCCCAACAGGTTGAGTCCCCGTGTGTTAAAGAAATGTGCCTTGATTGTGCTTTTCACGCCCTTCACTTTTACCTTTCTTCCTTACAGATCAGTTTTTAAATGCTTCTGCTGTGAACCCTCCACCGACCTGCAGTGCTCCTGCAGTTACCAATGCTTACCCTTCATGGAGCAACAGCTCCCACCCAGTAGGGAGGAATACTGAAGTCTACAGTCATGGGGCCCAAGGCATCACTTTGCAACAAGGGTCTGCAGGAACACCAATATATCTACAGCAGATCCCACAGGCAACACGCGCTTACCCTCGTGTATCGGACATGAACGGAGGATTCTACCACACTGCTACAGGAGGATACGCAGGATTTGCAGGACAGGTTAGGGGAGAAGCCACAACGCAGCCTGTTACTTTCCGTCCCAACAAACAGTTGGAAAGACGTGCTACAATAGGGCCTTGTATAATGACCACCCAGTATGCACAACTTCAGCAGCCACCATTCATACCCCTTAGAGGAATGCAGACCTTACAAGGTGAGATATGGAGAATCTTTACTAATCATTGTTCAAAATCTTCTCCTTGACTGATACCATTACCTGTTATAAAGATCTTTAATTACGGTCATTCGCCACTGTAGTGTTACAAAGATATAGAACTCTACAGTATGTAGTCCTCGCCAATACTGAAGGGATTAAGCATGTGTTTGCTTTTCTTTCTTTGTGTTATTATGTACAATGTGTTGGTATTTATGATAATTGATTATTTCTCCTTTTTGATTTTGTTACAGTGTGTCAGACCTCGCTTGGAGCCCAACATATTTCCCAGGCCAGTTTAATTACACAAGGAGCAGTTCAGCTTGCTGCTAATGAAAAAAGTGAACCACCTCTAATGTACCCAACTCAACCAGCTCGGAAGCTGAGCCACCTCCCAAAGTTACATACTGAAGTGCAAAGCAACAAAGAGTTATGTGTGCCAGTGTGGAAAAGGGGTGGGTTAAAAGATATGGAGAAGAGATCTTCAGAGGTGAAGGCCCCCTCACATATGGCTCAGAAGGTTCGTAATAACGTGCTGAGTTCAGTGAAGACTAAGTGTCCGTCAAAGTCTGAGGGGGTACCAAAGTGCTCCACAGTGGAAACAAAGAAGAAAAAGATCCTTTCTTCAGCTGCAAAGGATCAAGTCCCTCAAACTGCACTGCAAAAGAAGGTAAAACCAATGTCAAAGCCAGTAAATCATTCTTCTGCTCCTATACCAGGGAAGTCACCCCATGGCCCACAATCTGGTGACGAGGCTGTTCTGTTAAAAAAGATGAAACATGTGTATCTCTCAGGTGCCCACATTTCCAATAAGGTATCTGAAAAGATGCTGCAAAGCCGTGAAGGTTCAATGGATGCAAAGACACCTGCTGTTACTCATATTAATCCTAAACTGAAGAAAACTCAGGAGATCGGGATCAAACATAAAAATGCAAAGACTCCTGCAGTTACTCATAGTCCTGAGCGCAAGACACCTCAGGAGATGGGGATCAAACGTAAACAGAACAGCAATAGCAAGCAGGTAGTGAAGACCAGCTTTTTCAGTTTTAAGCAAGCGCTGGCTTGTGGTACTGATAATAACCCCAAAGCTCTCAAAAGAAAAAGTGCTAATCAGCCTGGGATGAATTCAGAAGTCCTTGGGAAGGGCAAGAAGTCATTGGAACCTTCTAAACAAGGAAAGTTGAAAGCCCATCCCAGCAACCTAAGCCTCCTAATGATTAACGCTGTTCAATTATTTCACCCATTGGGTAAAAAAGCAGGTCCCACAGGTCCAGGGGCACCCGCAGGATCCATTACACTTGGAAATAAGCTTGGACCAATGCAAGGAAGCCAAAACCAGACTTCTGCTTCTCATGTTCAGTGGCCTCCTACTGATGGGATTAAAATGTGGATGGTCAAAAAACAGAGCAGTATTTCTGGAATTGAAGGAATCGGTATTAATGCCAGGCCTTGGCTATTTAAAATACATGAGTACACAAGACCTGACATTAAAACCAGTGAAATCAAACAACGTGGGGGAAACAAAGCTTCAGTTATAGAGAATCCCAAACACTTCCCAGTGATATCCATAGAACAGGAAGCTGCAGTAAGATGCATTGAAAAGGTCAGCCAAACCATTATCCCCATTCCAGCTCCTGGCATTAAAACCAGTGTAATCAAACAACGTGGTGGAAACAAAGCTTCAGTTATAGAGAATCCCAAACACTTCCCAGTGATATCCATAGAACAGGAAGCTGCAGTAAGATGCATTGAAAAGGTCAGCCAAACCACTATCCCCATTCCAGCCCCTGGCATTAAAAGCAGTGAAATCAAACAAAGTGGGGAAAACAAAGCTTCAGTTATAGAGAATCCCAAACACTTCCCAGTGATATCCATAAAACGGAAAGCTGCAATGACATGCATTAAAAAGGTCAGCCAAACCAGTATCCCCATTCCAGCTCCTTTCAAGCAGCAGCACCAGCTTTCTAACCAGCAGCACCAGCTTTCTAACCTGCAGCTTCCTATCAATGTACCCAGTAGAGTGGACAACTCCACTCAATCCTTCTGTCAACAGCCTCTCCAAGAGCTTGAGGTCTCCATACCTATTCCACCTGGACAGAGAGAGGAGAAGGAGGCTATTAAAAGGAAAGCACAACTGGAGAGGGAGTAAGCCTGTCAACATACCTCCAAGGGGAGGCTACAGTGCTTTGTTCAGAGGCAGAAGGATCATAACATCTCTAAACGTTACGGATACCCACCATATAGACTTCATTCCCCCATGAGCTACTTAATCTGTAACTGATGCCAAGCTCTGTGAATATCTGTAAATAAGATTTATATTTATAAGTTAGTTTGTAACATATTTTACTAAGATTATATTTAAAACACTTCAATAAAATGTATCTATTTTTATTTGAACTCTTTATTTACTAATTAAATTATTTACAAATGCCAAGGGTTATTGAAATTCTGTAAATTAACTTTAGATTACCCTCTTGATGATGGATGGATGGATGGATAGAGATAGAGATAGAGATAGAGATAGAGAGAGAGAGAGAGAGAGAGAGAGAGAGAGAGAGAGAGAGAGAGAGAGAGAGAGAGAGAGAGAGAGAGATAGAGAGAGAGAAAGTCGGACCCCAATTATGAGAGAGAAACAAATAAATATTTAACTATATACTTTGTCATGTTGGATGTATGTACTGTATGTCTTTATTTATATAGCGCCATTTATGTAGATAGCGCTTCACTGCAGTAATAAACGTGACAATCATATAAATAATACAAATAACAGATCATGGGTATAAGTGCTTCAGACATAAAAGTAACATTTAGGAAAAGGAGTCCCTGCTCTGAAGAGCTTACAATCTAATTGGTAGGTGGAACATACAGAGACAGTAGGAGGGCGTTCTGGTAAGTGCGTCTGCAAGGGGCCAAGCTTTATGTATGCGGTCTATAGTATCAGCCATGGAGCTACTCACATGCTTCTATATGTGGGTCTTAAAGATGGATAGATAGGGTGCTAGTCGGGTATTGAGGGGAAGGGTATTCCAGAGGTGAGGGGCAGTCAGTGAGAAAGTTTTCAGGCGAGAGAGGGTTTTAGATACAAAAGGGGTAAATAGAAGACATCCTTGGGCGGATCGCAAGAGTCGGGATGGTGCATAGCGAGAAATTAGAGCTGAGCTGTAAGGAGGGGCAGAAGAGTGTAAAGCTTTAAAAGTGAGGAGGAGAATTGAGTGTGAGATACGGGATTTGATAGGAAGCCAGGAGAGTGATTTCAGCAGGGGAGACGCTGAGACTGATTTAGGAAAGAGTAGAGTGATTCTGGCAGCAGCGTTTAGGATAGATTGTAGGGGAGACAGGTGAGAGGCAGTAAGACCGGACAGCAGAAGGTTCCAGTAATCGAGATGGTAGAGAATGAGGGTCTGTGTCAGAGTTTTAGCTGTTGAGCAACAGTGGAAGGGCGTATCTTTGTAATATTGCGGAGGAAAAAACGACAGATTTAGCTACCTTTTGAATGTGAGAGGAGAATGTGAGAGAGGAGTCTGTGACCCCTAGGCAGCGTGCTTGGGCTACTGGATGTATAGTAGTACTTCCAACAGTAATGTGGAAGGAGGTAGTAGGGCCAGGTTTGGCATGAAATATAAGGAGTTCTGGTTTTGACATGTTAAATTTAAGTCGGCGGAGGATCATGTTGCATTTGGCTTCTCTTCCTTGTGTTTATACTGTACAATGTCACATACCCAGTAGCACTCCTTAAGACAAATATATATGGTGAGGTTGGTTTGGGTTTGAGTTTACATGGGTTTGTGTGCGCAGATTTAAATTGTTTGGAGGTCTGTGACTCCTCCCCGTTTCCAAACTTACTCTGCCCACCTTTAAAGCAGCAGTCCAAGCTGTCGTTTAAAAAAAAAAAAAATCTCTTTAATATGTGCATCAATACAATCCACACATTGATATGTAATTAGCTAAGTTGCGATCCATCGGTGAAGATTCGACTTGGGGGTTCACTAAATGGTTGCCAGTGCAGCAGAAGAGGACCAAAGATGCAAAGTTCTCTGGGGAAGATCATGTGACCAGGCAGTCACTGGATACAATTGAGTTTTGCACAGCGAGGGAGAGGGCAGGGCTAAAAAAAAAAAGGGGGGGGGGAGGTGCCAGAGCCTGTTTCAGATTAGGAAGGGGGTGTGACTTTGTAAATGGTTGCTGTAGAAACAAAAAATGATTGTTACATTATGATACATTCAAATTTTAATACAGAGTTGTTTAAAAAAAAAGTACTATTACTAGTAGCATTATACTAAAAAAAATAATACAGATGCACAGTAATACCCTCTATAGATATACCAAGAATTGTTATATTTATTAGTGGTGACCATGTCCATCAATAAAATGAACTGACATCCTATTCTTCACAGTCAGGATAAAGGTTTTTGATCTTACCGCACTCCTATTAGATCATTGTGGTGGGTGTCCTTTTTATTTGTAAGGTGCAGGCAAGAGTGTCTGGGATCCCACTTTTGACACAGTTAAACTTGGTGCTGGATATCTTCTTGCTTCCCTATTCTAAGAAAGTCTAACACCAGACATTATAGCATGATAAGCTGTGTTGCACCTGACGATGGGAGATCCCCGAAACATTGTGCGTTTGCAATCTGCAAATAAAACAGTTTATCTGCTATAATTTCTGGTGTAAGACTTTATTAGAATAGGGAGGCAAGAAGATATCCAGCTCCGACTTTCTATTCTTAGTAAGGAGTTTTCCAAGCTGCCCCCCGCTAGCCATTTTAATACCCATTTTGATCTTTTACTTCCCATAACATTCAATACCCATTGGATCTGGTCCTGACTGGCATTCTGTATGTTTCCCACATGTTCAAAGAGTAGACAGGAATCCTCGTGGAAAAAGTGAAGCACAGCCGGACCAAGAAGAAAACAATCCGGGGCTAAGCGAATGAATTAAAAATATTCTTTATTGGGGGTGCACAGCATGGTGGCGCAGGGGATATGCCTCTGACATGTTTTGCGCTGAGATAGCGCTTCCTCAAAGAGTATCTGGATACAGAGGCATATCCCCTGCGCCACCATGCTGTGCACCCCCAATAAAGAATATATTTAATTCATTCACTTAGCCCCGGATTGTTTTCTTCTTGGACCGGCTGTGCTTCACTTTTTCCACGAGGATTCCTGTCTGCATTGTATACCAGCTGGATGCACGCCTCTGGGACGGCATACAAACAACACCCATGTGAGTAAGAACTACATCATTATATCACTGGATATTCATATCTTGCTCTAAGGTTGCTGCCAGATAGAAACCTGCTGTTCACACTGATGTTCATACAGTATCCACCGGTTAGTTCAAATTAGGTTTTTGTTACACCATTGGCAGCAGTTAACCTGTTAATGAGCTCTGCAATCAAGACACTCCTAGTTGTTTGTGCTTACTTACCTATCCCAGGGTCCGCTTAAGCTTGCTTATTCACTTATGACTATCAGATCTCACACTTTGATGCACTTGGTTTGGAGGACATTCCTCCTACAGTCTCATGTTCAAAGAGTATCTTTTTTTAAGGCTCTCGTTGTCATTCCTACATACAGATGTAGCCACACTTATACGTCGCTGTACGTGGTCCCATTCGGAAGTCATGAACTAACCGCAGCAATGCCGGGAGAAGCTACGACGGTCACCTTCACTACTGTAAATCTCATTTTTGCTTTTTAAGTTGTGGCTGTATCTACAGTTGCAAGGACATTGTAAGCAATATATTAGCCCTTCTGGCTCAGCAGCAAGACGCCCGGTAGACGTGCTACTCTGTGTATGCAGAGTATTGAAGAAGAGGCCAATACAGCTTCTGATGCCTTAGCAATATGACAGAATGTCAGAGCGGTGGCTATGCTGCGGTGCTACTGCATTTCCTGCTTGCACGGTGTTGAAACAACAGATGGACTTCGGCACAGGAAGCATCAACAGTCTCTGTCGTTACCCAGACAGAATCACCTGGTCAATGACAGAGAGGAAATAGCTGCAGACCAATGTGGCACTGACATAGGGTGACCGATGTCCCGGGACAGTCCAGATTTTTTTATCTAATGTCTCCTGCCCCCACTATCTTCTGCTACAGTATGTCCCGATTTTACCAGGAGCAGAGAGAAAAGTAGGGTCTGCCACTGCAATTTCTCCTCCAGCCATTAGGTGGCGTTATGCTGCGCAGCTCATTCTCTGACTGGGTGCAGTGTGAGTGTGTGTGTGTGTGTGTGAGAGTGTGAGTGTATGACATGTGGAGGGAAGGTGGAGGGGTGAGAGAAATGGCGAGGGGAGGGGGGTTGAAGGAGAGACATGGCGAGGGGATGGGGGTGAAAGAGACATGTGGAGGGGGTGAAAAAGAGACATGGCGATGGGGTGAAAGAGAGTCTTAGGGAGGGGGGGTGAAAGAGACATGGGGAGGGAGTGAAAGAGACATGGGGAGGGGGGGTGAAGAGATATGGGGAGCCGGGGGTGAAGAGACATGGGGAGGTGGGTTGAAACAGACATGGGGATGGTGAAAGAGGCATGGAAAATGGGGGGGTGAAAGAGCGACATGGGGAGGGGGTGAGAGACATGGGGAGGGAATGGTGTGAAAGAGGCATGGGCGGGGTGAATAAGCGACATGGGGGGGTGAAAGAGAGACATGGAGAGGGGAGGTTATAGAGAAACACGGGGAGGGGGTGCAAGAGACATAGAGAGGGGATGAAAGAGAGCCATTGGGAGCGGGGTGAAAGAGAGACATGGGGAGATGGGTGAAAGAGAGACATGGGGAGGGAGGCGATAGAGAGACAAGGGGGGGATGAAAGAGAGACATGGGGAGGGGGGATGAAAGAAAGCTATGGGGGAGTGAAAGAAAGTCACGGGGAGGGTGGGTAGTTCTTTTTTTCTTCTTCACATGTCTGGGAGATGTTGATCAGATGGCTTCTTAGGGTCAAATACGACGTGACAGACTTTATATAAGGCCTGTGACGTCACATTTGACCGGCAAATGATACATCCACCAATCTGATTGGTGGATGTACCATGTGATTGCTTCCATTTTTTTTTGGCTGAAATGACATCATCTTAAGTGATCAGATAATAAAATAACTATTGGATCTCAATATAAATGTAGAAAATATGCAGGGCCAAACCTATGACAATGCTGCAAATATACGGGGAAAGCATAATGGAGTTCAAAGACATATTGAACATGAATCCATGTGCGTTTTATGTACCATGTAGTTCTCATTATTTGAACCCGGTGGTTAACAACGTGGCCAAACCCAATATAAGTGCCATTTAATAATTTTTTGGCTTAATTCAACCGTTGTATAATTTCTTCCCCAGGTCCACCAACAGGTAGATCGTTCTTTTAAAATCCTTACCCAATTTAACACTAAAGAGAGTCTGTGAAACATGTTGGGAGCCTCGTATTGATGCAGTTAGACCAACAGAAGGGTCACCCCCTGCTTTCCTCTTACAAAGTTCAGTCACTTATGAATATTGCTAGGATCCATTTTAAAGCTCAGCTTTCAAATTATTGCTACTTTATCTCAGATTAGTCCAGTTCAGGAGTGGCCAACTCCAGTACTCAAGGGCCACTGGCGGCAGGTCAGGTCATTGACTGAGCCTCTAATTGAGCCACACACATGGCTGAGAAAGGTTCACTCCTTAAGTCAGGAGGCTACAAGGCCCCAAATTCCGGGGAAATATGTAGGGTAAAGGTTAGTTAGCTTGCGAAGCATGTATTTGAGCTCGAGGAAGGTTTTTTGTATTATTCACTACAGTGCGAGGGGAGGAGAAAGTTAATTTTGAATTCTCTCTCTCTCTTCTATGTAACTTGGTACTAAATAAACTCACTATGATATTCTGAACCCTTAGACTTATTGATATTATTTGTACGCTTTCACACACTCACTGGATAGTTGAACTTCTAGGCTCTAGGGCGTTCATCCAGCAGCAGAAACAGTAGTGATATAGTCCAAAGATGGAAAAACAGACGCGTTTCGGGTGTTCCTACTCTTTGACAAAGGGCAGGAACGCTCGAAACGCATCAGAGTAGATTCTATACCCACTCACCTTGATGTTCCCCATTCCTTCCCTAATAAATAGGTCTTTAATTAAATTCCTTGATGTTCTGTACTGCATTTTTTCCTCAACACGCTGTGCACCGTTTTTCCATCTTTGGACTATATAATTTCTCCTCAATTGACTGTCACAAACCGGTATTAATGCTGATATACAGCAGCGGCAGCTTTTATTCTCACATTTCCCGCACGGCAGGATGCGTGCGGGAAACGTGGTGACGCTGCTTGTCGCGGCGTCACTGTGACGTCACTGTCACGTGACGCGCCCGGCTTCCCCGACACCCCTGGAGTGTAAATTGAGGTAAGCGGGGGTGCAGGGAAGCAGAGGGGCAGAGCAGGAGCCGGGTTCGGGGTCGGGAAGGGGGTTAGAAATGCGCGGGGGTAGAGGGGGGTGCGCGAAGGAACACGCGGCGGTGCGTGGTCTAGACCGCGCGCCAGCTGGAGTAGATCCCGGCCTGCCGCCGGCAAATGTAAGAATAAAAGCTGCCGCCACTGTACATGAATTTACTTGCAGCCGAAAAGTGCTACGGAATGGACGGAACTAGCCAATAGGTACACTTGTTTCTCTCTTTGTATCTCTCGTGTATCTCCTTGTGGAAAACAGTCTACAGAAGCTTACAAGCAAGTGAGCACCACATTTCAAGGACCCATAAAGAAGTTCAATTTAATATTTGCACAGATCATCTTACCATTAAAACACGGTGTTCAGAGATTTATTTGTATATATTAATATCCACGTAAAGTACAATTAGTGATACATTTTCTATAACATGCTCATCATCTATCAAATAAGTACTGTAATTGATCTTCAGACTGTTGTAATTAGCCGAAGGTACCGAGCTTCAACCAATGGGAGACACGCAGCGCTCCTTGGCTTTAACACATGAGCATATGCAGTCCAAGTTTTAAAAGGGGGATGGAAGATGAGAGAGAGAGATAAGAGAGAGAAAAAAAGAGGGATTGGGGGAGAGAGAAAGGGGTAGAGAGGAGTGCGTGATTGTGTAACAGTAAGAGAATGCGTTTGACACCACATCATGGAACAATCAGGATGCAATGGGGTTAGATGCGTATTCACTACAAAATACTCTGACATTTTAAGCATCAATAAATAGTAAGAATTCTGTTTTCCTTTCTTTTTCTTAGAAGTCATGTAATAAACATTTAGAGCCTCATTCAGAAAGCCTCGATAAGGCCCTTATCGAGCACTTATCGACCAAAATGGCTACTCGTATTCAGAAAGTCTCGATAAGTGCTCGATAACGGCCTGTATCGATGCAAAATTTTATCACCAACAGAAATTGGCCAATTGAGTGGCGATCAGCCGCTTATCGACCATTTTCTGAAGGATCATAAACTCGCACGATTCAGATGCCCGCGAGTCGGCTGTCGCGGCCTATCGCAGCCCATCGCAGCCCTAAAAGGCGTTCTTCTCCCCAAATCCAATTCACCTCAAACTTTAGGTAAATTGGTGGGGAGATGGCCTTGATGAGCTGCGATGTGTCGGGACTTACAAAAAATCAGGCTCTTTTCCTGCCTCGGATTGATGCCGGGGGTCTCCGAAGCTGATAGCCATTAATAGCAGCTCCGGACCCCCCCGGCATGCATCCGAGGCAGGAAAAATGCATGTACAACAACTTCATTACCTTAGCGGCTAACCGCTAAGGTAATGAAGGGGTTAAACAACCGTGCCAGGCTTTCTGTAAAGACATACATTACAATACAATACTGTGGCTAGCGAGGGTGGGTGAAGGGGGAATTTGGTCCTTAGTGGCTGTTTAGGCCTTGCGGGAGGGTTGCGGGGGGGTTGCGAGGGGAATTAACCCCTTCACTACCTTAGCGGTTAATATCGCTAAGCAATAAAGGGGTTAACCCAACCGCTACCCACCCACAAGGTCTAGACACCCATCCTTAAGGCTAATACCCCCTTCACCCATCCATGAAGCCTAAGCACCCACCCCTGACTGACTATACCCACCCTATAGCCATTGAGTAGTATATTGGTACATCATACCCATATAATAATAATATGGGCATGATAAGCCTCTATAGCACTCAATGGGCACCCTAATTACAATACATTAAAACACTAGACACACAATAATAAAATCTAACTAAATGCCAAAAAAACACACTTCCCTAAATATAAACAGTAGCCAGCTAATCCAATCAATACAAGCAATAACAACATCAACAATGAATTAATTAAACCATTAACCAATCAAACCAATTAATTCCTAAATCAACTCAACATGAATAGTAACACTAACCAATCCAAACAATTAATTACTACAACATTAATTAATTTAAACAGTAAAATACAAAGAAAGAAATTCTAACAATATCTGAACTAACCATAAAACGCATTAGCTAACATAATATAACATTAACGACAAATGAACACAAATCACAAACCTTTTAGTAGCATTAAGCATGAACAAACAAACAATCACATCCACATAATACAATGAAATGAAGAAAAAAAAACCACAGCAATACCAAGCGAGAAATGCCCCCCAAATATTGGCATAATAATGTATTAATCTGTACCCTAAAGAGGTACAGATTAATATATTATCAGTCAATGTGCCTCCCCAAAAAATCAAAACACACATCCAATGAATAAACCTGTAAAAAGAGACATTTACAAACATTGAATATATTACTTACCAATAGAAGCGGTGGCCCTCCGACTCCCGGGGTAACAGGAAGCTCACGCACCTTGAAGCCCTCCAACAGCATCCGATGCCATCCGCCACGAAGATCCGGATCAGGTACCCATATCTTCTTTTTTCTAGTTGGGTTCCCGAGGGACTTGTCTGTGCAAGAAGGTGACACACCCCTCTCACAACCCGAGACGCAGGCAATCGACCAATGTGGTCCTTATACCGGCACCTTCCATCTAATAATTTTATTGACCTTCTTCATAAAAACTATATACATGAATAAACCAGTGGGGGTACAAGTCATAACCTATTTACAGTGAACACGAACGAATCCTAGCAACCATCCCGGACTTCTAGTCACCCCAACCCCTCGTGCTCTGTGGGATCTTCAGCTCTGCGGCAGAGTCCAGTGCGGTCAACCCTCCCCCCGCTCCGATGCCCAATCCCCTCAAGGCTCCCTCCCTCTTAAACAAGTTATATTTTGCTTTGGCTGAACTTCAAACCTATTTCCTTCTAGGCCACAGTCCCTTAATAACCTCTCCCCTCCGCATGAGTCCCTTGTTTATTATGGCCGCCCACCCTGACTCCCTCCCCCCTCCCCTTTCCCCCCACCCAACCTCCACCATCATCCTTATCTCCGGTATGGGGGCTTTTCTTCTTCGCAGGACCTTTTCAGCTTTAGAGGTGTCCACATACCCAGTTCAGCAAAGGTACATAGCGACCGCACTCTCGTTATACTCCCCCCTGTACATTGCGGCCGAGCATCTCCCCGTCAGCCCCCCATGGACATCTACTGCAGGTAAGTGGAGAGAGAGAGATTAATCATCTGGACCATAGAAAACATGGAGGTCCACCCTAATTCTTGCCCTCATATCTAAGTCCCTAACCCCCCTGCACTTCTAAGACTATCCCTTTTTTCTCTACTTCTCTGTCCCTTCTCTAGACTACTCCTTCTTCCCTCGTCACCCCTTAGCTCCTCAGCGGGGCTGGAGTTTCAGCGCTTTTGCTTGGCCCTGCTTGGATGAACTCTTCCCTCTCCTACCCTACCGAGGGGATGCTTCTATCCCTTCTCCCTCCTAGTCTACCCCCAGCCTTTCTCCCCCACCCTTTCTCCAGCGAGTAGATTAGCTTCCATGTGACCATCCACATCCCCCAGTCTTCTTAACCCCTGCTCCCTTTCCCCTGATCTCTGGCCTGATCTTCGACCCCAGTCTCCCCGCTCCTCCTTCTCTCTCTTCATCTATTCTCTAGCGGCAAGGCCCCCCTCTCCCCCCCCCCCTTATGAGTTGGATAATTATTAAATTTTAGGGCAGCCATGTCCCAGTCGGATCCTACAGTTCTCCACTGTACTCAGCCGGTGGGCCTCCTGCTCCCGTCTGAGCCCCTGTCGGCGAGATAATGGAGTCCAGCCGGACTCAGTGCCCTCTTCTACCACCTGGGGTCTCTCCCAGCCGTACCCTCATCATGAGCTTACATGGTCGACATGCACCTTCGCGCCACCATGGGTCCTCGTCACTCATCTCTCCTTCTGCTGCTACCAAGATGGCCGTGATGCATCTTCCCGCCACCAGGGGACTTCTTCTTTATCTCACTCCTCCAGGAAGAATCAAGATGGCCGTGATTCACCTTCCCCTTTCACCAGAGGGACCAACTACACACCGCGCAAATCGTATGAAACTCAGAGCCGGGGATGGCTCCTTTAAGTCCTAACTTGGGGATGATTGACACCGGAGAAACACTTAAGTACTGTGTTTGCTCCTCTGCAGCTCCACACGCTTCCATGACGCCTCCGGAGCTGGATCCTCGGCTGGGAGCTGCTGTTCAGGACCCGAGGAAGAGACAGGTAGGCCTATTTTTTTCAGAAACTCAGCTCTCCCCTCCACATGTTTCAGAGTGAACATTTTTTAACACCATTAATCCAAATGGGAACAGCTATCTATACCGGATCCCATTATCGCATAGGGCTTTGGTAATTGATGACAGGGCTCTCCTCTTTGACAGGGTTGCCGGGGCAAGGTCCTGAAACACCTGGAGTTTCACTCCCTCGAATACCAGGGACTTAGCCGCTCTGGCGATTTGACATATGTTTTCCTTTATTTTAAAGTAGTGTAGCCTTATGATTATGTCCCTCGGCGAGTCTCCATGTTGCGGTTTGGATCGCAACGCTTGGTGACATCTGTCAAATTGTAGCTCTATTTCAGTCTTGTCTGGTAGCATATGCAACAGCCAGTTGGAGGTAAATTCCTCTGGATCTGACACCGACTCCGGGACACCCCGCAGGTGGATATTATTTCGCTGGTCGCGGTTTTCTGAGTCTTCCTGCCTGTCATTTATGTCCGCAATCCTTTTATAAAGTTGGGCCGTGGATTTCTCATTTTTCTGGAAGGCTCTAGTACAGTATTTGCATCCACTTTATTTTCCAGTGTGTTGGTTCTGTCACCTAAACTGTCAATATCTTTCCTGAGTTCCCAGAGCTCTTTCTGAAAAAAGGCCTTCATCTCCGAGCAGAACACTTTCATGTCCTTTCTTGTGACCCAGTCTTGGTCCGAAGCCTCCGCTCTACTCGCGGGTCTGCTTGTGAATCTTTCACTCTGAGTCGGAGCCCGCCAGTTGCCTGCTTTCCTCCCCTACACTCACTCGTGTCAGCTCACCTTTCGGGAAATAAACTGTTACCATCGGGGTTCTCTTTCGAGATATCGTTCTCCTTGGCATCCTTGGGGGCCCCGGCGTCTGAATTTCTGGTTTTCACTGTTATTCTCCTGGTTTTTGTGCTGTAAGTACATACATTAATTGCCGGCAGGGACAGAGTGAAAGGATGAGGAGGGGGGAGTGAGAGGATGAGGAGGGGGGAGTGAGAGGATAAGGAGGGGGAGTGTGAAGGGGAGAGGGGGGAGTGAGAGGATGAGGAGGGGGAGTGAGAGGATGAGGAGGGAGTGAGAGGATGAGGAGGGGGTGAGAGGATGAGGAGGGTGGGAGAGGATGAGGAGGGGTGGGTGAGAGAATGAGGAGGGAGTGAGAGGAGGATGAGGATGGGGAGAAGCGAGATGATGAGGAGGGGGAGTGAGAGCAGGAGGAGGGGGGAGTGAGAGGATGAGGAGGGGGAGAAGCAAGATGATGAGGATGGAGGAGTGAGAGGAGACGGAGAAGGAGTAAGAGGATGAGGAGAGGGATTGAGAGGATGAGGTGGGGGTGAGTTTGAGGATGAGGTGGGGGAGTGAAAGGATGAGGAGGGGTGTAGTGAGGATGAGGGAGGGTGTAGTGAGAGGATGAGGAGTGGTGGGAGTGAGAGCATGAGGAGCAGTGTAGTGAGAGGATGAGGAGGGGGGAGTGAGATGATGAGGAGGGGGGAGTGAGATGATGAGGAGGCATGGAAAGATGGTGAGGATGGGTGAGATGGGGAGGAGGGGCAGTGGCGGAGAAGGGGTTGAGAGGCTGGGCAGGAAGCAGAGAGGATGAGGAGGGAGAGAGGTGGGGGAGAGGAGGGGGGAAGAGGGGGGGAGACGATGAGGAGAGGGAGAGGATTAGGAGGGGAAGAGGATGAGGAGGGTGGAGGTAGGATAAACAGGGGGGAATGAGAGAATGAAAAGGGAGAGAAAGGATAATGAAGGGGAGAGTATGAGGAGGAAGGGGAGAGGATGAGGAGGGGGAGAGAGGATGAGGAGTGGGGAGTGAGAGGATAAGAAGGGGGAAGATGAGGGGGAGATAGGATGGGGAGAGATGATGTGGTAGGAGAGAGGATAAGGAGGGGAGGAAAGCAGATGAGGAGGGGGATAGGAGAGAGAAAGAATGGGGAGGGGTGGGAGAGGGAGTGGGGGAGGGGTGGGGGAGAGGGAGTGGGGGAGGGGTGGGAGAGAGAGAATGGGGATATAACAAAAAATATATACTTCATAAAACGCATATGGGTTTTGTTGAGATATGGGTCTCTCTCGGCCCACTTGGTTTGGACATGCGAGAAGGACTTACAGAAGAGCAAAACCTAGAAATCCAATCGGATAAGGCTCTTTCTGCACGCTTTTGCACAACTCACAGCTACTAGAAAATCCCTGTGTCTATCCAAGAGGAGGTTTTAGTGTACTGACAAAAAACATCCCAAAAATAAATTGTAATTAAGGCCGCGAGGTGTCACTGTATATAGAATATACATCCAGTAGCACTCTCATTGTACGGCACCGACACACTTTATTCGAGCAAATACCCAGTATGTACCTGGCAGATACCTGGAATGCGCCACTCCTCACCTCTGACAAGCCCCGTTGCGTTTGCCTTCCCAGCCTGGGTTCATGCCTGGCTGACGGGCGGCTGATCTGTTAAATGATAATGATTAGGATTTAATAGGCTGCAATGCTTCGCGTGTCTACCAGATGGCATAAATTCATGAATTGTAATGCAGTATATATATATATATATACTGTGCAGTATTGCAGCCAGCGGGAATAAAATTCTTCAATCCCTGCCTGGAAAATAACCCAATGCACTCGGGCAGAAAACAGTCACAAACCTCAATACACCCGGGTATACCCGAATTCGTGGGACTAGCCGAGCTCGAATAAAGTGTGTCGCCAGTGTAAAAGACTCTTATCTCTATCCCCCCACAAATAAGCAGGGGGATCCATTCAATACCCATAATGTGTATGTCTGAAGCATTAAAGCAAAGTGCAGTTCTGTACCAAAGTAGTAGTTTAGTTTAGACTGCCCTTGAATGGAGTTGAACACTTCCCCAGTGCTGGAATTAGGACATAAAGGGTCTATGCAGCAACATAGAGTAATTGTGTTTAGACGCATGGCTCTATTTTTTGGAGCAGAGCCGCAGCATATATACTGTAAGAACAGTTTCTTACTTCTGACGCGGTATGTTAGACTTATGGCACTTCAGATATGGAGGATTTTTTGGGGGCAAATAAAAAGTAAAAAAAAAAAAAGTATCAGAGAAATGCAAGTTGTGATACATCTCAAAAGAATCTGTGCACCATGTAACTCCCCCAACTCCTCCTACTGTCTCTCCCCAAGGTGCATGCTGGGACAGACGCACAATGTGATACATCTCCTTATAATCTGTGCACCATGTAACTCCTCCCCAACTCCTCCGACTGACTCTCCCCAAGGTGCATGCTGGGACAGAGACGCAGACTGTGATACATCTCATTATAATCTGTGCACCATGTAACTCCCCCCCGACTTCTCCTACTGACTCTCCCCAAGGTGCATGCTGGGACAGAGACGCAGACTGTGATACATCTCATTATAATCTGTGCACCATGTAACTCCCCCCCAACTCCTCCTACTGACTCTCCCCAAGGTGCAAGCTGGGACAGATGCAGAATGTGATACATCTCCTTATAATCTGTGCACCATGTTACTCCCCCCCAACTCCTCCGACTGACTCTCCCCAAGGTGCATGCTGGGGCAGAGACGCAGACTGTGATACATCTCATTATAATCTGTGCACCATGTAACTCCCCCCCAACTCCTCCTACTGACTCTCCCCAAGGTGCATGCTGGGACAGAGACGCAGACTGTGATACATCTCATTATAATCTGTGCACCATGTAACTCCCCCCCGACTCCTCCTACTGACTCTCCCCAAGGTGCATGCTGGGACAGAGACGCAGACTGTGATACATCTCATTATAATCTGTGCACCATGTAACTCCCCCCCAACTCCTCCTACTGACTCTCCCCAAGGTGCATGCTGGGACAGACGCAGAATGTGATACATCTCATTATAATCTGTGCACCATGTAACTCCCCCCCCAACTCCTCCTACTCACTCTCCCCAAGGTGCATGCTGGGACAGACGCAGACTGTGATACATCTCATTATAATCTGTGCACCATGTAACTCCCCCCCAACTCCTCCTACTGACTCTCCCCAATGTACAAGCTGAGGAAGATGGGGCACAATTTGGAACAAAAGGCTTAGATACAGTAAATACAGTAAGTGCAGGGTTTTGCTCCAAAATTGCCTTGATACATAGACCCCAGAGAGAGCTTCAAATGTGTTTAAAAAGGAGAAATACTGAGCCTGGCCTTAGTAGGACATACACAGTAACTTCTCAGCATTTTACATGTGACATACATAAGGGGATGATACTTTATCTTGCCATGAAGTCAATGCATTTGAACCCAGTGATACAGTATGTTGATCCCACTGCTGTCAGTGGCACTGTCCATATGTGTACTTGTGTCACCCAATGTACGTAATACAATGTATCACAGCAGCTGTGATTTTTATGACTGCTACTCTAGTTAACCACTTCTCAACCCCTTGAAATTAAATGTCAAAGTAACTGATTTCTCTATTATGACATCACGAGACAGCATCATTGAGCCTCCTAGGAGATGCCAGCAGCCGTGTTCTGTAATGACATCATGGAATCGCCTTAGAGACTGAGATAAATACACAAATGTAAACTTGTTTGTGCGTGACTTGAATTAGTTCCCAAAGGAAACCGGTAATTTCGTGGACATCTCAGAGATAGGAAAAGTGTGGCGCTGTACAGAGAGACTAATTATCTCCACCTTAACTCTGTATCATGGCAGGTAGGAAGCAACATGACCTTTAAATACTGTACCAAAAAAGAAATGGATAATATCTATATTTTTGAATTGTTTACTTGCACAATGTTTTATGGGGTACAGAACAGATAATATGACTCCTATCAATGGATGGGAGAAAGAAGACGGGTGTGGGGGGGGGGCGGTAGACAACACACAGGGGGGGGGTTAGGTACGTGGCCTTTATTGGATAATATTTTTTTTATAAATGTCAAAACTGATTTATTATAGATACATACACACATTTGTTTTATTGTATTTATTTTTATATCTGGCTTGTAATTCAAAATCTTAAATGATTTGAACAGTAATGTATAGAAAAGAACACATGTACTGTATACATAAATGTCAAAGCGGCAAACGTCTATGGGATCTATGGGATAGTAAAAAAAGACACAGGGACCTTAGTGTATACAGTAGGATTAGTTATGTACAGTATAAGGCATGCTTTTTCCTTGCCCTAAGTTTAGGTCAATAATTATTGGACCAATTCTACACCCTGGGGTGTAATGTTTGACTACTTTCAGCCATATCCTTAAATTATTGTCTACAGCAGTGTTTTTCAACCAAGGTTCCTAAGAACCCTAGGATTCCCCGGGCATCCCTAAAGGGTTCGCTGTAATTTCAGGTCATTTTAAAATTGTACTTAATACAGAAGAATTTACAGTACAATGCATCAGATCTTAGAAGCGCTATTAGAGAGGGTTGGGGTTCCTCACACTTCATCTGATCTCAGACACGCTATTAGATAGGGTTGGGATATATTACAATGCATCTCATCTTAGACTCGCTGTTTGAGAGGGTTGGGGTCCCACAGAATTTCACATTGGGTTCCTTAACCAAAAAAAGGTTGGAAACCACTACTCTACAGTTATACAAAGGCCCCCAAAAAAACAAAGCCACAAAACGAGGGCAGAATCTTCCATTTGATTTACAGATATAGCTGACCTGAGTGCTCCTCCAGATACCTCAATATACCAGACATGTCTCAGAATACCACACCATAATATTACCACAAACTACCACAGTAGGAACAGGCAATTTTTATTTTTTTATTTTTAAAGATCCAGTTCCGAAAGCTATGGTAAATCTACAATTGTCATTGTGTTCAGAGGTGGACATGAAAGCAGGTGATGGACTGCACAAGTTATATATGGCAGTTGCCACTTGGTGTCGAAAGCTACCTAGAAATAGTTTTCTGTCTGTGTTACATCCCAGCACATCATTAATGTGTATATATATATATATATATGCTGTGAGTGGGTTTACTGGCTTTGCATCTCCCAAGCCCTTGCTTAAAAGCTGTGTCTAAAGCAGCATGCATTGGCTATGGGTTGCTCATGTAATGTGAGCTTGAGATAAAAGGTGGCACTGTGTGCTCATTTGCATGTCATTTCCCAGAATCCCTTGCTACAGTGGAAGTGCTGTGTGCTGGGTGATAAGGGTGAAAGACAGGGTTGCAGACCTGTCTAAGACATGCAAATGAATATACAGGAATATTTACAGCTGCTTTATGCTTTACTGTGGATGGAGCTTGCTTAAAAATGTATTTAAAATATTGAAGCTTCTGACCACTATTGATCAGAGTAGCGGTCTGTAACATTGATAATCAAATAAATGTGTTTCCCAGCAAGCCATTTTCCCTGTTAGTGCTTGCTATTCATAACAAAACAAAGACCCCCAAAAACTTTATTCAAAACCAGAACCAAAACCCCAAATATTTTAAAGGCAAAATAAAAATACCAAGCCAAGTGAGCATCTCTATGTATTTCATATGTATTTGATATCAAGAATATCTTTTCACAGGTCTGTTAAAACAGTCCTAACCCCCCAAAGTCAGGCTTATAGGATATCCCAGCTTCAGCGCAGGTGGCTCAATCAGTCCCTGCTTCAGCACAGCTGGCTCAATCAGTCCCTGCTTCAGCACAGGTGACTCAATCAGAGGCTGATTGAGTGATTGTGCCACCTGTGCTAAAGCTGGAATATCCTGAAAAGTTAACTCCAGTTTTCAAGCCCCCCCAACAGGTTGAGTCCCCGTGTGTTAAAGAAAGGTGCCTTGATTGTGCTTTTCACGCCCTTCACTTTTACCTTTCTTCCTTACAGATCAATTTTTAAATGCCTCTGCTGTGAACCCTCCACCGACCTGCAGTGCTCCTGCAGTTACCAATGCTTACCCTTCATGGAGCAACAGCTCCCACCCATTAGGGAGGAATACTGAAGTCTACAGTCATGGGGCCCAAGGCATCACTTTGCAACAAGGGTCTGCAGGAACACCAATATATCTACAGCAGATCCCACAGGCAACACGCGCTTACCCTCGTGTATCGGACATGAACGGAGGATTCTACCACACTGCTACAGGAGGATACGCAGGATTTGCAGGACAGGTTAGGGGAGAAGCCACAACGCAGCCTGTTACTTTCCGTCCCAACAAACAGTTGGAAAGACGTGCTACAATAGGGCCTTGTATAATGACCACCCAGTATGCACAACTTCAGCAGCCACCATTCATACCCCTTAGAGGAATGCAGACCTTACAAGGTGAGATATGGAGAATCTTTACTAATCATTGTTCAAAATCTTCTCCTTGACTGATACCATTACCTGTTATAAAGATCTTTAATTACGGTCATTCGCCACTGTAGTGTTACAAAGATATAGAACTCTACAGTATGTAGTCCTCGCCAATACTGAAGGGATTAAGCATGTGTTTGCTTTTCTTTCTTTGTGTTATTATGTACAATGTGTTTGTATTTATGATAATTGATTATTTCTCCTTTTTGATTTTGTTACAGTGTGTCAGACCTCGCTTGGAGCCCAACATATTTCCCAGGCCAGTTTAATTACACAAGGAGCAGTTCAGCTTGCTGCTAATGAAAAATGTGAACCACCTCTAATGTACCCAACTCAACCAGCTCGGAAGCTGAGCCACCTCTCAAAGTTACATATTGATGTGCAAAGCAACAAAGAGTTATATGTGCCAGTGTGGAAAAGGGGTGGGTTAAAAGATATGGAGAAGAGATCTTCAGAGGTGAAGGCCCCCTCACATATGGCTCAGAAGATTCGTAATAACGTGCTGAGTTCAGTGAAGACTAAGTGTCCGTCAAAGTCTGAGGGGGTACCAAAGTGCTCCACAGTGGAAACAAAGAAGAAAAAGATCCTTTCTTCAGCTGCAAAGGATCAAGTCCCTCAAACTGCACTGCAAAAGAAGGTAAAACCAATGTCAAAGCCAGTAAATCATTCTTGTGCTCCTATACCAGGGAAGTCACCCCATGGCCCACAATCTGGTGACGAGGCTGTTCTGTTAAAAAAGATGAAACATGTGTGTCTCTCAGGTGCCCACATTTCCAATAAGGTATCTGAAAAGATGCTGCAAAGCCGTGAAGGTACAATGGATGCAAAGACACCTGCTGTTACTCATATTAATCCTAAACTGAAGAAAACTCAGGAGATCGGGATCAAACGTAAAAATGCAAAGACTCCTGCAGTTACTCATAGTCCTGAGCGCAAGACACCTCAGGAGATGGGGATCAAACGTAAACAGAACAGCAATAGCAAGCAGCTAGTGAAGACCAGCTTTTTCAGTTTTAAGCAAGCGCTGGCTTGTGGTACTGATAATAACCCCAAAGCTCTCAAAAGAAAAAGTGCTAATCAGCCTGGGATGAATTCAGAAGTCCTTGGGAAGGGCAAGAAGTCATTGGAACCTTCTAAACAAGGAAAGTTGAAAGCCCATCCCTGCAACCTAAGCCTCCTAATGATTAACGCTGTTCAATTATTTCACCCATTGGGTAAAAAAGCAGGTCCCACAGGTCCAGGGGCACCCGCAGGATCCATTACACTTGGAAATAAGCTTGGACCAATGCAAGGAAGCCAAAGCCAGACTTCTGCTTCTCATGTTCAGTGGCCTCCTACTGATGGGATTAAAATGTGGATGGTCAAAAAACAGAGCAGTATTTCTGGAATTGAAGGAATCGGTATTAATGCCAGGCCTAGGCTATTTAAAATACATGAGTACACAAGACCTGACATTAAAACCAGTGAAATCAAACAACGTGGGGGAAACAAAGCTTCAATTATAGAGAATCCCAAACACTTCCCAGTGATATCCATGGAACAGGAAGCTGCAGTAAGATGCATTGAAAAGGTCAGCCAAACCACTATCCCCATTCCAGCTCCTGGCATTAAAACCAGTGTAATCAAACAACGTGGGGGAAACAAAGCTTCAGTTATAGAGAATCCCAAACACTTCCCAGTGATATCCATGGAACAGGAAGCTGCAGTTAGATGCATTGAAAAGTTCAGCCAAACCACTATCCCCATTCCAGCCCCTGGCATTAAAAGCAGTGAAATCAAACAAAGTGGGGAAAACAAAGCTTCAGTTATAGAGAATCCCAAACACTTCCCAGTGATATCCATAAAACGGAAAGCTGCAATGACATGCATTAAAAAGATCAGCCAAACCACTATCCCCATTCAAGCTCCTTTCAAGCAGCAGCACCAGCTTTCTAACCAGCAGCACCAGCTTTCTAACCTGCAGCTTCCTATCAATGTACCCAGTAGAGTGGACAACTCCACTCAATCCTTCTGTCAACAGCCTCTCCAAGAGCTTGAGGTCTCCATACCTATTCCACCTGGACAGAGAGAGGAGAAGTAGGCTATTAAAAGGAAAGCACAACTGGAGAGGGAGTAAGCCTGTCAACATACCTCCAAGGGGAGGCTACAGTGCTTTGTTCAGAGGCAGAAGGATCATAACATCTCTAAACGTTACGGATACCCACCATATAGACTTCATTCCCCCATGAGCTACTTAAGCCTTAAAAAAAAAAACCCTGACTAATCTGTAACTGGTGCCAAGCTCTGTGAATATCTGTAAATAAGATTTATATTTATAAGTTAGTTTGTAACATATTTTACTAAGATTATATTTAAAACACTTCAATAAAATGTATCTATTTTTATTTGAACTCTTTATTTACTAATTAAATTATTTACAAATGCCAAGGGTTATTGAAATTCTGTAAATTAACTTTAGATTACCCTCTTGATGATGAGAGGGAGAGAGAGAGAGCGAGAGAGAGAGAGAGACAGAGACAGAGACAGAGAGAGAGAGACAGAGACAGAGAGAGAGAGAGAGAGACAGAGAGAGATTCTGTAAATTAACTTTAGATTACCCTCTTGATGATGGATGGATGGATGGATGGATAGAGATAGAGATAGAGAGATAGAGAGATAGAGAGAGAGAGAGAGAGAGAGAGAGAGAAAGTCGGACCCCAATTATGAGAGAGAAAAAAATAAATATTTAACTATATACTTTGTCATGTTGGATGTATGTACTGTATGTCTTTATTTATATAGCGCCATTTATGTAGATAGCGCTTCACTGCAGTAATAAACGTGACAATCATATAAATAATACAAATAACAGATCATGGGAATAAGTGCTTCATACATAAAAGTAACATTTAGGAAAAGGAGTCCCTGCTCTGAAGAGCTTACAATCTAATTGGTAGGTGGAACATACAGAGACAGTAGGAGGGCGTTCTGGTAAGTGCGTCTGCAAGGGGCCAAGCTTTATGTATGCGGTCTATAGTATCAGCCACGGAGCTACTCACATGCTTCTATATGTGGGTCTTAAAGATGGATAGATAGGGTGCTAGTCGGGTATTGAGGGGAAGGGTATTCCAGAGGTGAGGGGCAGTCAGTGAGAAAGTTTTCAGGCGAGAGAGGGTTTTAGATACAAAAGGGGTAAATAGAAGACATCCTTGGGCGGATCGCAAGAGTCGAGATGGTGCATAGCGAGAAATTAGAGCTGAGCTGTAAGGAGGGGCAGAAGAGTGTAAAGCTTTAAAAGTGAGGAGGAGAATTGAGTGTGAGATACGGGATTTGATAGGAAGCCAGGAGAGTGATTTCAGCAGGGGAGACGCTGAGACTGATTTAGGAAAGAGTAGAGTGATTCTGGCAGCAGCGTTTAGGATAGATTGTAGGGGAGACAGGTGAGAGGCAGTAAGAGGCAGTAAGGCCGGACAGCAGAAGGTTCCAGTAATCGAGATGGTAGAGAATGAGGGTCTGTGTCAGAGTTTTAGCTGTTGAGCAACAGTGGAAGGGCGTATCTTTGTAATATTGCGGAGGAAAAAACGACAGATTTAGCTACCTTTTGAATGTGAGAGGAGAATGTGAGAGAGGAGTCTGTGACCCCTAGGCAGCGTGCTTGGACTACTGGATGTATAGTAGTACTTCCAACAGTAATGTGGAAGGAGGTAGTAGGGCCAGGTTTGGCATGAAATATAAGGAGTTCTGGTTTTGACATGTTAAATTTAAGTCGGCGGAGGATCATGTTGCATTGGGCTTCTCTTCCTTGTGTTTATACTGTACAATGTCACATACCCAGTAGCACTCCTTAAGACAAATATATATGGTGAGGTTGGTTTGGGTTTGAGTTTACATGGGTTTGTGTGCGCAGATTTAAATTGTTTGGAGGTCTGTGACTCCTCCCCGTTTCCAAACTTACTCTGCCCACCTTTAAAGCAGCAGTCCAAGCTGTCGTTTAAAAAAAAAAAAATCTCTTTAATATGTGCATCAATACAATCCACACATTGATATTGTGACAGAAACCAGGGGATGGTAATAAATTCCGTTTATAGGGCTCCCAGGATACTAGACAGTTTCTATCCTGTTTGACCTGGGAGTGCAGCCTTATAATACATACACTCCATCCCACAGTTTGGCAAGCGCTGGAACTGAGGGATGAGAGATCCAGACCAGAGTTTGTCTGCTGCCTGATTTCTGTCACCTGTCATGCTAATTAGGAATCAGGTATGAAAGACTGATTTCCTGTTTGCTCTGGTCTCCCCACAAGAGCCAGGAGGCTGGAAGGCTGCTGAACTACAGAGGGGAGAAGCCTCTTCCCCAAACAGGTTCAATCTTTCTGTTCATTTGTGTAAGACTGCAAAAGTACCGTGTTTTGATGTTGGAAGTGGAAAAGCCACTTCCAACCCTGAGTCAGGGATATCTAAGTTAAGTTATCGCTCAGGTGAGCAGCTTTTGTTTTGATCTGTTTTCTGTTGTATGCACTGTGGCAGTCTCAGTGCCTGGGACTGAATAAACCAGGCATAGCCTGTTTAAAGGAACAGTACGTGACGCCTCATCATTTAACCTACCCTAAAAGACTGTGTTCTAAACAGTCCCGGACAAACGACGGAGCCCCGGAGTAAGCTGTTTGTCACATATGGTGGAGAATGCGGGCAGAGCACTAGGGGGTCTGCGGGTTGAAGAACTTTGAAAAACAACAAAAAAAAAAAAAAAGTTTTTTTCATCCTCTGCAAACAAGATGGAAGACGTGGTGGGTGCGCTGGTACGCAATGTCGCTGCCCAGAAAGACGCGAATGAAACCCAGCAACAGCTGTTAATAGCCCAGCAAGAAACTAATGCAAACCAGCAGCAGACGAATGCAGCCCAGCAACAGCTGCTAATAGCCCAGCAAGAGATTAATGCCAACCAGCAACAGGCGAATGCCAACCAGCAACAGGCGAATGAAGCCCTGCAAAACACGAATGCAAACCAGCAAGAGACAAACCGCTTGCTGAGAGAGGAGCAACAGCGGTTCGCTCAGGGCTTACAGCAGGAACTCGAGATCCTGAGGGGGACTATCAGTAACCTTCCACTGGCAGCGGCAGCCCCAGTTCCGAAAATGACCAGGGCAAGCCACTACCTTCAGAAGATGGGACCCTCGGATGATGTGGAAGCCTATCTTCTCACGTTTGAACGCACGGCACAGAGAGAGGGATGGCCAGAAGCTGAGTGGGCTGGTCTAATCGCACCCTTCCTAAGCGGCGAACCCCAGAAGGCTTACTTTGATCTAGAGCCAGCCGAAGCTAACGTCTATGCAAAATTGAAGTTCGAGATCCTCGCCCGCCTCGGCGTAACCACGGCTGTTCGCGCCCAAAGGTTTCACGCATGGTCCTTCACGATGGATAAAGCCACCCGAAGCCAGATGTATGACCTCATCCACCTCGCCCGGAAGTGGCTACAACCCGAGATCAACTCAGCCAGCCACATCGTGGAACGGTTGGTCATGGACCAGTTCTTGAGGAAACTTCCCTCTGCCTTACGCCGTTGGGTCAGTCGGAGTGACCCCCACAATGCGGATGAGCTTGTGGCCCTCGTAGAAAGGTACAATGCAGCAGAAGAGCACCCGCAACCCACAGTCGTGGAGCAACCCCACTACCCGAGGTTCCAGGACTCTTCCAGAGACGGTAAAAGGGTACCGGGGTTAAGGGGCGCTGAAGAGCGGCGACCACCTTCACGCAGCACCAGCAACAGTGGTGCTGCACACTAAGGGCAATAGCCAACATGGGGAGCCGGGAAAAGGCTCTAAGTGGGACACAGACTATGTACCTAAATGTGTAAATTGTCATGAGAGGAGCCACACAGCAAAAATCTGCCCACTAAATGATGAGCCCATGCAATGCAACAGCGTGGAACCTTATTCGCTGTTGTCCCAATGTACTGTATGGGCCCTAGCCCAGAGGACCCCTTGAATAACCATCTGTGGGCATTTGTAAAGGTTAATGGTAAGAGGGTTCGGGCACTTCTTGACTCTGGGAGCATGGTCACACTAGTGTCCGAATACCTCTTGCCCATTAAGAAGAAACAGGGAAACAGTTCACAAAGAGTGGCAATTTGTTGTATACATGGGGATAATCATGAATATTCCACTGTTGATGTTTTTTTTGAAACAGAGTTTGGTTCTTTAGATTTCAAGGTGGGTATTGTACCCAAACTGGCACATGATGTGTTAATAGGGACCGACTTTCCCCATTTTCTAAAAATGTGGTCCCCCGCTCAGAATAGCGCCCAGAGTTCAATAGCGGACCATAACGAAGTATTAGAAGAAACAAATCCTTTCCCTTTTTCAGAAATGGAGGTTGACGAGGGCCCAAATAAGAAGGGGGAAAAGGAGGAGTGCTGTAAAATTCCCTTCCCCATCACTACTTTGGTAGGGAATACCCCAAATCAAGATGTTGAGCAGACACTTACCACCCCAGAACCGGATAAGACCCTCGCTGACCTAGAGGTCAGTCCTGGGAGTTTTAAGAAGGCCCAGTGGGAGGACCCCACATTAGCGGTAGCAAGGGGAAATATACGGGACCAGAATAGTACTCCTGGCCAACCAGATAGGTCACTTGCTTACCCCTACTTCGAGGTAGAGAACGACCTAGTATATCGGGTTGATAAAAGGAAATCAGTTACAACTAAACAATTGTTGGTACCACGGACATTCCGTAACGTAGTATTACACCTCGCACATAGTCATCCATTGGGGGGACACCTAGGGGTGGAAAAGACAAAAGAAAAGGTTCTCCGAAGCTTCTATTAGCCTGGGGTTCTGGCAGAAATTACAAATTATTGTTCCTCATGCCCAGAATGTCAGATCACCGCCCCGTTCAAGGCGTACCGCAGCCCATTGGTACCCCTTCCCATAATAGAGGTACCATTTGACCGGATTGCTATGGATCTAGTAGGACCCCTAATAAAGTCTGCTAGGGGACATCAGCATATATTGGTAATATTAGATTATGCCACCCGATATCCGGAGGCAGTTCCCCTACGTAGCACCTCAGCTAAAAACATAGCAAAAGAGTTAGTAGTTCTGTTTTCCCGGGTCGGGATTCCTAAAGAGATTCTATCTGACCAGGGAACACCATTTATGTCCCAAGTAACGAAAGAGCTATGTAAACTCCTAAAAATCAAGCATCTCAGAACCTCAGTCTATCATCCACAAACAGATGGTTTAGTGGAAAGGTTCAATAAAACCTTAAAGAGCATGTTACGGCGGGCGGTTGATAAAGATGGGAAAAACTGGGATTGTTTGTTACCGTACCTGTTATTTGCCATTAGGGAAGTTCCCCAATCATCCACAGGCTTCTCCCCGTTTGAACTATTGTATGGCCGACACCCAAGGGGCTTACTGGATATAGCCAAAGAGACTTGGAAACAAGAGGTTACCCCTTACAGAAGTGTAATAGAGCATGTTGCCCAGATGCAGGACCGCATTGCGGCAGTCCTACCCATAGTGAGGGAACACATGGAGAAAGCTCAAGAAGCACAGAGGAATACATATAATAAGGGTGCTAGGGTCAGAATTTTTTCTCCAGGTGATAGGGTACTAGTTCTGGTTCCCACCGTGGAGAGTAAATTCCTTGCTAAATGGCATGGGCCATATGAGGTCTTGGAAAGAGTGGGAGAAGTAAATTATAAGGTAAGACAGCCAGGTAGGAGGAAACCTGAGCAAATTTACCATATAAACCTACTCAAGCCCTGGAAAGATAGAGAAGTCTTGTTAACCCTAGTACCCCCAGGTCCGTCAGAGAATCAAGAAACTGACCCAGAGGTTAGCATAGCTGAAACCCTGTCTGTTCATCAGAAACGAGAGGTTCAGAATTTAGTGAAAAGAAACAAAGAAATCTTCTCTATACGGCCAGGTAGAACTAGCGTAATTGAACATGACCTAGTCTCTGAACCGGGGGTCCGAGTTAACCTTAAACCGTACCGAATCCCAGAGGCCAAAAGAAAGGCTATAAGTTTAGAGGTTAAAAAAATGCTAAAACTAGGTGTAATTGAGGAATCCCAAAGTGGGTGGAACAGCCCTATAGTCTTAGTCCCAAAGCCAGATGGTACAACAAGGTTTTGTAATGACTACCGGAAACTAAACGCGGTGTCAAAATTTGATACTTATCCTATGCCCAGGGTAGATGAACTTGTAGAGAGACTGGGCAAAGCCCGATATCTCACAACCCTAGACCTAACAAAAGGGTACTGGCAGGTTCCCCTCACAGAAAGGGCAAAAGAAAAGACAGCCTTCTCAACCCCAGACGGCCTCTTTCAGTATAAGGTGTTGCCTTTTGGCTTACATGGAGCTCCCGCCACATTCCAAAGAATGATGGATAAAATTTTAAAACCACATGCTCGGTATGCTGCCGCCTACCTGGATGATGTGGTAATCCATAGTGAAGATTGGCAATCCCACCTTCCAAAGGTCCAAGCTGTGCTTGACGCAGTCCGGTCTGCTGGACTAACTGCTAACCCCGCTAAATGCACTATTGGTCTGGAGGAGGCCAAGTATCTGGGATATTCTATTGGCAGAGGTTTACTCAAACCCCAAACACTCAAAGTGGAGGCGATACAAAATTGGCCAAGGCCAGTTACAAAAAAACAAGTAAGGACCTTTTTGGGGTTAATTGGGTACTATAGATGGTTTATTCCCAATTTTGCAACTAAGGCAACCCCACTAACTGACCTCACAAAAGCAAGAGGACCGCTAATGGTAAAGTGGTCCCCCGAAACCGAACAGGCCTTTAGAAGCCTGAAAGAAGCTCTCTGTGCTCAACCAGTGTTGGTCACACCTGACTTCTCCAAAGAGTTCGTAGTCCAAACCGACGCATCTGAGGTAGGGCTGGGGGCGGTACTCTCCCAGGAGTCTCAAGGTGAGGAGCACCCCATCCTTTATTTAAGTAGGAAACTAAATCCCCAGGAGAAAAATTACTCCATAGTAGAGAAAGAGTGTCTCGCAATAAAGTGGGCTGTAGAGACGCTCAAATACTACCTGTTGGGGAGAAAATTCCGGTTGGTCACAGATCATGCACCCCTTACCTGGATGTGTCAAAACAGGGAAAAGAATGCTAGAGTGACCAGGTGGTTCCTAAGCCTACAACACTTAAAATTTTCTGTGGAACACAGGTCAGGGCACAAACATGGCAATGCTGACGGGTTGTCAAGGATGCACTCCCTAATATCCATGGTCGCTCATCCCTCGAGGTCTGAGCTGGGGGGGAGGATATGTGACAGAAACCAGGGGATGGTAATAAATTCCGTATATAGGGCTCCCAGGATACTAGACAGTTTCTATCCTGTTTGGCCTGGGAGTGCAGCCTTATAATACATACACTCCATCCCACAGTTTGGCAAGCGCTGGAACTGAGGGATGAGAGATCCAGACCAGAGTTTGTCTGCTGCCTGATTTCTGTCACCTGTCATGCTAATTAGGAATCAGGTATGAAAGACTGATTTCCTGTTTGCTCTGGTCTCCCCACAAGAGCCAGGAGGCTGGAAGGCTGCTGAACTACAGAGGGGAGAAGCCTGTTCCCCAAACAGATTCAATCTTTCTGTTCATTTGTGTAAGACTGCAAAAGTACCGTGTTTTGATTTTGGAAGTGGAAAAGCCATTTCCAACCCTGAGTCAGGGATATCTAAGTTAAGTTATCGCTCAGGTGAGCAGCTTTTGTTTTGATCTGTTTTCTGTTGTATGCACTGTGGCAGTCTCAGTGCCTGGGACTGAATAAACCAGGCATAGCCTGTTTAAAGGAACAGTACGTGACGCCTCATCATTTAACCTACCCTAAAAGACCGTGTTCTAAACAGTCCCGGACAAACGACGGAGCCCCGGAGTAAGCCGTTTGTCACAATATGTAATTAGCTAAGTTGCGATCCATCGGTGAAGATTCGACTTGGGGGTTCACTATATGGTTGCCAGTGCAGCAGAAGAGGACCAAAGATGCAAAGTTCTCTGGGGAAGATCATGTGACCAGGCAGTCACTGGATACAATTGAGTTTTGCACAGCGAGGGAGAGGGCAGGGCTAAAAAAAAAAAGGGGGGGGAGGTGCCAGAGCCTGTTTCAGATTAGGAAGGGGGTGTGACTTTGTAAATGGTTGCTGTAGAAACAAAAAATGATTGTTACATTATGATACATTCAAATTTTAATACAGAGTTGTTTAAAAAAAAAGTACTATTACTAGTAGCATTATACTAAAAAAAATAATACAGATGCACAGTAATACCCTCTATAGATATACCAAGAATTGTTATATTTATTAGTGGTGACCATGTCCATCAATAAAATGAACTGACATCCTATTCTTCACAGTCAGGATAAAGGTTTTTGATCTTACCACACTCCTATTAGATCATTGTGGTGGGTGTCCTTTTTATTTGTAAGGTGCAGGCAAGAGTGTCTGGGATCCCACTTTTGACACAGTTAAACTTGGCGCTGGATATCTTCTTGCTTCCCTATTCTAAGAAAGTCTAACACCAGACATTATAGCATGATAAACTGTGTTGCACCTGACGATGGGAGATCCCCGAAACATTGTGCGATTGCAATCTGCAAATAAAACAGTTTATCTGCTATAATTTCTGGTGTAAGACTTTATTAGAATAGGGCGGCAAGAAGATATCCAGCTCCGACTTTCTATTCTTAGTAAGGAATTTTCCAAGCTGCCCCCCGCTAGCCATTTTAATACCCATTTTGATCTTTTACTTCCCATAACATTCAATACCCATTGGATCTGGTCCTGACTAGCATTCTGTATGTTTCCCACATGTTCAAAGAGTAGACAGAAATCCTCGTGGAGAAAGTGAAGCACAGCCGGACCAAGAAGAAAACAATCCGGGGCTAAGCGAATGAATTAAAAATATTCTTTATTGGGGGTGCACAGCATGGTGGCGCAGGGGATATGCCTCTGACATGTTTCGCGCTGAGATAGCGCTTCCTCAAAGAGTATCTGGATACAGAGGCATATCCCCTGCGCCACCATGCTGTGCACCCCCAATAAAGAATATATTTAATTCATTCACTTAGCCCCGGATTGTTTTCTTCTTGGACCGGCTGTGCTTCACTTTTTCCACGAGGATTCCTGTCTGCATTGTATACCAGCTGGATGCACGCCTCTGGGACGGCATACAAACAACACCCATGTGAGTAAGAACTACATCATTATATCACTGGATATTCATATCTTGCTCTAAGGTTGCTGCCAGATAGAAACCTGCTGTTCACACTGATGTTCATACAGTATCCACCGGTTAGTTCAGATTAGGTTTTTGTTACACCATTGGCAGCAGTTAACCTGTTAATGAGCTCTGCAATCAAGACACCCCTAGTTGTTTGTGCTTACTTACCTATCCCAGGGTCCGCTTAAGCTTGCTTATTCACTTATGACTATCAGATCTCACACTTTGATGCACTTGGTTTGGAGGACATTCCTCCTACAGTCTCATGTTCAAAGAGTATCTTTTTTTAAGGCTCTCGTTGTCATGCCTACATACAGATGTAGCCACACTTATACGTCGCTGTACGTGGTCCCATTCGGAAGTCATGAACTAACCGCAGCAATGCCGGGAGAAGCTACGACGGTCACCTTCACTACTGTAAATCTCATTTTTGCTTTTTAAGTTGTGGCTGTATCTACAGTTGCAAGGACATTGTAAGCAATATATTAGCCCTTCTGGCTCAGCAGCAAGATGCCCGGTAGACGTGCTACTCTGTGTATGCAGAGTATTGAAGAAGAGGCCAATACAGCTTCTGATGCCTTAGCAATATGACAGAATGTCAGAGCGGTGGCTATGCTGCGGTGCTACTGCATTTCCTGCTTGCACGGTGTTGAAACAACAGATGGACTTCGGCACAGGAAGCCTCAACAGTCTCTGTCGTTACACAGACAGAATCACCTGGTCAATGACAGAGAGGAAATAGCTGCAGACCAATGTGGCACTGACATAGGGTGACCGATGTCCCGGGACAGTCCAGATTTTTTTATCTAATGTCTCCTGCCCCCACTATCTTCTGCTACAGTATGTCCCGATTTTACCAGGAGCAGAGAGAAAAGTAGGGTCTGCCACTGCAATTTATCCTCCAGCCATTAGGTGGCGTTATGCTGCGCAGCTCATTCTCTGACTGGGTGCAGTGTGAGTGTGTGTGTGTGTGTGTGTGTGAGTGTATGACATGTGGAGGGAAGGTGGAGGGGTGAGAGAAATGGCGAGGGGAGGGGGGTTGAAGGAGAGACATGGCGAGGGGATGGGGGTGAAAGAGACATGTGGAGGGGGTGAAAAAGAGACATGGCGAGGGGGTGAAAGAGAGTCTTAGGGATGGGGGGTGAAAGAGACATGGGTAGGGAGTGAAAGAGACATGGGGAGGGAGTGAAAGAGACATGGGGAGGGGGGGTGAAGAGATATGGGGAGCCGGGGGTGAAGAGACCTGGGAAGGGGGGTTGAAACAGACATGGGGATGGTGAAAGAGGCATGGAAAATGGGGGGGGTGAAAGAGCGACATGGGGAGGGAAGGGGAGGTGAAAGAGAGACATGGGGAGGGGGTGAGAGACATGGGGAGGGAATGGGGTGAAAGAGGCATGGGCGGGGTGAATAAGCGACATGGGGGGGTGAAAGAGAGACATGGAGAGGGGAGGTGATAGAGAAACACGGGGAGGGGGTGCAAGAGACATAGAGAGGGGGATGAAAGAGAGCCATTGGGAGCGGGGTGAAAGAGAGACACGGGGAGGGGGGATGAAAGAAAGCTATGGGGGAGTGAAAGAAAGTCACGGGGAGGGTGGGTAGTTCTTTTTTTCTTCTTCACATGTCTGGGAGATGTTGATCAGATGGCTTCTTAGGGTCAAATACGACGTGACAGACTTTATATAAGGCCTGTGACGTCACATTTGACCGGCAAATGATACATCCACCAATCTGATTGGTGGATGTACCATGTGTTGGCTTCCATTTTTTTTTTTTTGGCTGAAATGACATCATCTTAAGTGATCGGATAGTAAAAGAACTATTGGATCTCAATATAAATGTAGAAAATATGCAGGGCCAAACCTATGACAATGCTGCAAATATACGGGGAAAGCATAATGGAGTTCAAAGACATATTGAACATGAATCCATGTGCGTTTTATGTACCATGTAGTTCTCATTATTTGAACCCGGTGGTTAACAACGTGGCCAAACCCAATATAAGTGCCATTTAATAATTTTTTGGCTTAATTCAACCGTTGTATAATTTCTTCCCCAGGTCCTCCAACAGGTAGATCGTTCTTTTAAAATCCTTACCCAATTTAACAGTAAAGAGAGTCTGTGAAACATGTTGGGAGCCTCGTATTGATGCAGTTAGACCAATTCGATACCATCTGGGAGCACTCTATGTTGCATTAGTGTATATTAAAGAAGATGTGACATTTAAAAGTGAACATCATGGCCCCCAGAGTAGAGCTACAAACTATGACAAAGTCCAAAGACCAAATCTGTGGCTCCAAAAAACAATCCCAACAGTAGATTTTGGGCCCTGTTTGTTTAAATCAAAAACACTACAGAAATGTCCAATCCTTTGTCTCATAAATAGAAAGGCATCCTTACCAACTCCACTTATAAATGGTGTAAATGATCAGTCTTGGGGTTTACAATATATACATGCAGAAAAGATGGCGTCTGGCTGGTTCTGCTCTGTTATTGAGCTATCACAAATCAGCTGTAAATGTTTACATGGAATGGCACCTAGTTAACTTCTTAAATCAATAACTGTAGACTTGCTAGTCCCCTATATCATAGACGGAATCCTCAATAATAACAAAGTGGAGACTCACGGTTATGAAAGGGTTCATCAGTTCAATCCTGCTCCTGTGGGTTGCTGCAGGACACCTTTTGGTGTTCTGTTCGCTAGGTAGATAGTACAAAGTGAAAAATGTGCGATGCACAACCGGAACGAAAAAATTAATGAACTGGAGAGAGGGTACAGCAACTACACAATTTGCTTTTAATAACTCATCTAATCAAATGACCGGCAACAAAACGTTCGCGCACACGGAGGTTTTCAAACACCTCTATGGAGCTTGGTCCCAACCCTTGTTCGCGTCACGCGTCACTCACGCGCGGCGCGCTTACGCGACAATCGTGCACCGCTCCCCAGCTGCGAGACAACACCCGTAACAATGCCCACCTGTCTCCTGCGCTCTGCGTCCAATCACAGCTCCCGCGGGGGCCGCACCTTCGTTCCGCCTCTCACTCTCATTGCTTCAGTCCTCCTATTTAATCTCTGCTTGCTCAGTCACACAATGCTGAGCATAGACCATAGTAGCCTTGTGTTCCTACACTCCTGCTTTGCCTTGCCTTGTGCCTTGCCTCTCTTGCTTTCAGTTTGACCTCACGTGTACCGACCCGGCTAGACTCTTGGACCTTCTCTGTATAACGACCCCGGCTTCCCCTCGACTACCTGCATCTCTCCATCCCTGAACACGGCTATAGGACATTCTACTAACGCACCGGCTCCAACACTCGACCTCGGCACAACGGTCATCTACCATTCTACTGGCTCCTCCCCACAACCGCGGCAAGTACCTGGACTACCCTCTCTCTCCAACCCCGACCCGGCTACACTGACAATCCAGGTATGCCTCCACTGCTGCAGGTGCGCATTTTCTACTTTCCCACCTCAGTACCGGGGGTCCGCCTTGTTCGTGGTGAGTGCAAGCATTACAATTAGAGAGGGTTGGGGTTCCTTACAATGCAGCTGATCTCAGATGCACTATTAGAGAGGGTTGGGGTTCCTTACAAAGCATCTAATCTCAGACGCGCTACAGTATTAGAGAGGGTTGGGGTTCCTTACAATGCATCTGATCTCAGACGTACTATTAGAGAGGGTTAGGGTTCCTCAGAATTTCACAATATAATTATAAGGTTCCTTAACCAAAAGAAGGCTTAAAACCACTGGTCAATACCACCTATACCACCTGTGTTGTGATTTACAGAACCCGCTTTGTTTGGTGTGTCTCATTTTTGTACAATTAGTACAGATATGCAAGTGAAGTGAGCATTTATTCTCTGCCAATAAATGTGTATAGGTTTACGTAATATGCGGGCTTCCTCTGGACTGTTCTGTTTTTCAAACACACTGATATGAATAGCATTATGGGGAGATCAATATTGTATTGCTCAAAACATCCAGGGGGAGCATGTGGGAAGATAGGAGAACAATATATACATATAAGTGCAGACGTCAAGTGATGTGTGGATATAGATGCAATGTCTTGGCTCTTATGGTTAATCTACTCACAGGAGCAAGGTGATAATCTGAGCAGTTGGCAAATTGGGTTGCCACCCTTGAAGATGTCTATGGGCTGTACCCCCCTAGCGATTCTCCGTCGGCAGTGTATGTATAGAGAGAGGGAGAAGACTACATAGTGCGATCAATATGATATTTTATATGGAAAAAACATAATAAAAAATGCGCACTTACAAATTTCACAAAATTTAAAAGCATGTATCACAATGTGTGAATGGAGGATCTCCCGAAACAGCTCACCGCCTCCTACAGGTCAGTCTGCTGGCTTCCACCGCTCTGCGTCCTGGACCGGAGCTTCCCTCTGCGCGCCCGTCTGCAAAATGTGACGTCACTGCATTCAGAGCTGGTTCTACGGATCGTCTCCAAGACCAAAATTGGTCCACTGGTAAACTCTACGCGTTTCGCCTCAGCTACCAAACTGTTTCTCGGCTTCGTCAGGAGTTCAATATTGTAGACATGCTTTCCCTTAGCAACAAGATTATTAAGTAATAGATTATTATGTAATGAGAGAACAAAAAGATGGAACCGGGCGCTTCTAACTATGAAATAACTGAAGTGAATTAGTGGTAAAAAATAACCAATAACAGTGAACCTAAAAACCAAATAAGTATATATATATATATATATATATAAATATAGTGAATAAATAACCTTCACCAAAAAACGTGATCAGTAAAATATTAAATGTGAAATACAATACAAATGAATACAGCAGCTCTACACACTTTAAAGGACTGTCCAGGTCCAATGTAGTCTTGCGTTGTCTTACAGGTAGGAGGAGCGCTGTGGTTCTCGAGATAATTTGTGAAAAATAGAAAAAATAGTATAATAGTTCAGATGGTATTAATAAGTGAAATATAAAATAGTCTCTGTGTTAGTGTCACTCACAAATTGATTCAGATATATCACACGTATCAGAGATCCATCTCTCTCTGATGGGAGCCCTTTATTGGAAGCCCTCTGGTGATGGAAGCCTTATAACTGTTGGTCTGGTAAGCTTGACGTGTGATGGAATCGTAAAGTACTCAGTATACCTCCCAAGGAATGTGGAGAAAGAAAGGAGAGAGCGCACAATAGTGTGGTATGATAAGGGTATATATTGCACAAAAATAGCATATAGGTAATGCACTCACATTTTGGCATTAGAGACAATTAGTTGGAGAGAACTGCTGGTGACTCGTGGAGGACGCCAGTGTATTCAGTCACTGGAAAGCTTCCGCATCTGCCTACGTCACGTCCTGTGACGGTGTCACGCCTGTATGCCCGAAGACCTGGCAAGACCCCAGTACTGAGGTGGGAAAGGTATTACACCACACACCCTCAGCAGTGGGAGCAAGCCCGGAGTGTGGTATAGCGTTGCTGGGCCTGTTGAAAGAGTAGTTAGTGATATTTGCAACGTCTTTAGTAGTATGCGTAGGGACAGTCGTGTCCATGTGCCAATGTCCAAGGGTTCCAGAGGGTAGAGTCGTCGGCGTACAAAGCCAGGTCCAAGGGTTCCAGAGAGCAGCGTGGTCGAGAGCGTAGCAAGGTTCAAAGGGATACACAGAGCAGAATAGTCCAGAGTAAGCAGGGTCAAAGCCAGGGAAATCCAAAGGAGAAACACAGGAGCAGGATACAGCAGGGACACAGAGGGAGCACAGCATAGGTCAGCACACAGGGAAACAGGAACTACTGTATGCAGAGCGAGGAAGACATGGACAGACAGGGATTATCATACTGCTCCCTTGTAGCTATTAATTCAAGCTCCCACATTTTATCTGTCAGGCTTCTTGCATTAGCAAGCATGCATTTAAGTTTTTTTTCAGCCTGTACTATTATCTTATCTGCTCCTTCCTTTCTGCTCCCACTTGGTTTAGTCTTTAGAAGTTTTCTAAATTACTTTTACAATGTCAGTTTTATGCCTAAATGTTCAAATCTGTGAACTTGTTACCGTATGTTATGCACAGTGGATTTCATAAAAGACCGAGGACCATAAATTGAATGAATTCACACGATTTCCATTATTTTGGGGATATACAGTCAGTGCCTTAATTCCATTTTCTTCTGTAATAATGCTCTTTGGCACTATTTTCCACTGCCATCTACTCACTGACAAAGAGCTGCAGGAGAGGTATACAGTAATTACTTGGCCAATGGCAAATATGCAATTCTGCATCACCACTATAATATTTTTTAGCAGTTGTTACAATCATCCTAATTGACAGAGCGGTAAGACCACTATGCAAAAATTGCATTATCAATTAGATCTTTTCCCTCCTTATTTCTCAGACTGTATATAATGGGATTCAACAAGGGGGTCACCACACAGTAGAATATAGACACAACTTTGTCAATGTCAAATGAGTACTTAGACTGTGGCCAGACATATATAAATATAACCGTCCCCTAGATAGAATATGCCGACCACTGTGAGGTTACACACACATGTGGAGAAGGCTTTCCGACAGTCTGTGAGCGAGGAGATCCACAAAATGGTTACAATGTTGCAAACATAGGACACCATAGTGAGAAGAAAGGTTGCTGGTAAGATGACAGACGTGGACATGTAATATATGGCATCAACTACATGGGTAGAGGACCAAGACAGTTTTAACACTGCAGCCACATTGCAGAGTTTGTGGTCAATAGAGTTAGGACCACAAAACGTCAACTGAGATGTAGAATAAGTGGTGAGTATACACCATAGAAACCCAGCAGAGCATGGCCAGCATGTGACACGTCCTGTTGGTCATTATACGTAGCTGTGTAAAGTAATGGCTTACAAATGGCAAGGGAATGATCGTAAGCCATGCCAGCCAGGAGGAAACGCTCAGTGGAATCCAACGAAAAGGAGAAGTACATTTGAGCCATGTAGCTGAAGAAAGAGATTGCCGTTGGCTTGGTCATGAGGTTCCAGAGCATCTTGGGAACACTGACCGAGGTGTATCACATTTCCATAAAGGTGGAGTTTCACAGGAGCAAATACTGTACATGGGCTCGTGAAGGTATCAGTCCAGGCTGATAATGGGTGAGGATAGTGATATTGCCCATCAGGGTCACTGTGTAGAATAAGGAGAACAAGATGGAAGGGACCAGGTGAAAATTCTGAAAGTTGGGAAAATTCAGGAGGGTCAATTCTGTGACGAGTTCTATTCTCCCTCAGGGTCTTCCTAGTCTGTAATAATACTGAAAATGTCTTCATTTAATTACATATACATTAATAAATTATCTATGTATTAGAAAATCCATCATCCAACTAAAATTAAATGTATAAATGTAAAACTATTGGACATTGTGCTATGTTCTGCCCATTGTAATATATTATACAGGACATGCATTACATTGAATCCCGTGTCCCTGCTCCATAGAGCTTACAATCTGATTTTAGGTGCCTGAGGCATAGGAAGATTATTTGGACTGCAGTGATCCTTGTCCATAATATATTATAATATTATGTGACAATATTACAACAACTGGCATATATTACATTTACAGTGTACATCTACGTCGCACCAAAGGCGGACAGCCTTTGGGGCAGGCGAAGGGCAGGCAAAGGGTGTGAGCTATTTGCTGATGTTAAAACTTCTCTATTTCAATCTGAAACTCACCAGCCCTTTGTTTTATCCCTTTTTCCAACTCTATCTGTCCATGAAATGTCTGTGAATTGACTGTATAACTCTGTTCATTGAATGTAACCATGTATTGTTATTACTCTGTGTCCAGGACATACTTGAAAACGAGAGGTAACTCTCAATGTATTACTTCCTGGAAAAACATTTTTATAAATAATATATCTACTGATAATTATAAATACTATGTCTCTGCTACAAGCCTACTAACGTTTTTTTTTAAAGCCACCAATTTTATATGAAAAGGATTGCTAAAGTCCTGAAAGGATTCAACAGAAGGGTCACCCCCTGCTTTCCTCTTACAAAGTTCAGTCACTTATGAATATTGCTAGGATCCATTTTAAAGCTCAGCTTTCAAATTATTGCTACTTTATCCTAGATGAGTCCAGTTCAGGAGTGGCCAACTCCAGTCCTCAAGGGCCACCGGCGGCAGGTCAGGTCATTGACTGAGCCTCTAATTGAGACACACACATGGCTGAGAAAGGTTCACTCCTTAAGTCAGGAGGCTACAAGGCCCCAAATTCCGGGGAAATATGTAGGGTAAAGGTTAGTTAGCTTGCGAAGCATGTATTTGAGCTCGAGGTAGGTTTTTTGTATTATTCACTACAGTGCGAGGGGAGGAGAAAGTTAATTTTGAATTCTCTCTCTCTCTTCTATGTAACTTGGTTCTAAATAAACTCACTATGATATTCTGAACCCTTAGACTTATTGATATTATTTGTACGCTTTCACACACTCACTGGATAGTTGAACTTCTAGGCTCTAGGGCGTTCATCCAGCAGCAGAAACAGTAGTGATATAGTCCAAAGATGGAAAAACAGACGCGTTTCGGGTGTTCCTACTCTTTGACAAAGGGCAGGAACGCTCGAAACGCATCAGAGTAGATTCTATACCCACTCACCTTGATGTTCCCCATTTCATTCCCTAATAAATAGGTCTTTAATTAAATTCCTTGATGTTCTGTACTGCATTTTTTCCTCAACACGCTGTGCACCGTTTTCCCATCTTTGGACTATATAATTTCTCCTCAATTGACTGTCACAAACCGGTATTAATGCTGATATACAGCAGCGGCAGCTTTTATTCTCACATTTCCCGCACGGCAGGATGCGTGCGGGAAACGTGGTGACGCTGCTTGTCGCGGCATCACTGTGACGTCACTGTCACGTGACACGCCCGTCTTCCCCGGCTTCCCCGACACCCCTGGAGTGTAAAGTGAGGTAAGCGGGGGTGCGGGGAAGCAGAGGGGCAGAGCAGGAGCCGGGTTCGGGGTCGGGAAGGGGGTTAGAAATGCGCGGGGGTGGAGGGGGGTGCGCGGAGAAACACGCCAGCTGGAGTAGATCCGCCGACAAATGTAAGAATAAAAGCTGCCGCTACTGTACATGAATTTACTTGCAGCTGAAAAGTGCTACGGAATGGACGGAACTAGCCAATAGGTACACTTGTTTCTCTCTTTGTATCTCTCGTGTATCTCCTTGTGGAAAACAGTCTACAGAAGCTTACAAGCAAGTGAGCACCTCATTTCAAGGACCCATAAAGATGTTCAATTTAATATTTGCACAGATCATCTTACCATTAAAACACGGTGTTCAGAGATTAATATCCACGTAAAGTACAATTAGTGATACATTTTCTATAACATGCTCATCATCTATCAAATAAGTAATTGATCTTCAGACTGTGGTAATTAGCCGAAAGTGCCGAGCTTCAACCAATGGAAGACACGCAGCGCTCCTTGGCTTTAACACATGAGCATATGCAGTCCAAGTTTTAAAAGGGGGATGGAAGATGAGAGAGAGAAAAAAAGAGGGGCTGTGGGAGAGAGAAAGGGGTAGAGAGGAGTGCGTGATTGTGTTAACAGTAAGAGAATGCGTTTGACACCACATCATGGAACAATCAGGATGCAATGGGGTTAGATGCGTATTCACTACAAAATACTCTGACATTTTAAGCATCAATAAATAGTAAGAATTCTGTTTTTCTTTCTTTTTCTTAGAAGTCATGTAATAAACATTTAGATCCTCATTCAGAAAGCCTCGATAAGGCCCTTATCGAGCACTTATCGACCAAAATGGCTACTCGTATTCAGAAAGCCTCGATAACTGCTCGATAACGGCCTGTATCGATGCAAAATTTTATCACCAACAGAAATTCGCCAATTGAGCGGCGATCAGCCGCTTATCGACCATATTCTGAAGGATCATAAACTCGCGCGATTCAGATACCCGCGAGTAGGCTGTCGCGGCCTATTGCAGCCCATCGCAGCCCTAAAAGGCGTTCTTCTCCCCAAATCCAATTCACCTCAAACTTTAGGTAAATTGGTGGGGAGATGGCCTTGATGAGCTGCGATGTGTCGGGACTTACAAAAAATCAGGCCCTTTTCCTGCCTCGGATTGATGCCGGGGGTCTCCGAAGCTGATAGCCATTAATAGCAGCTCCGGACCCCCCCGGCATGCATCCGAGGCAGGAAAAATGCATGTACAACAACTTCATTACCTTAGCGGCTAACCGCTAAGGTAATGAAGGGGTTAAACAACCGTGCCAGGCTTTCTGTAAAGACATACATTACAATACAATACTGTGGCTAGCGAGGGTGGGTGAAGGGGGAATTTGGCCCTTAGTGGCTGTTTAGGCCTTGCGGGGGAGTTGCGGGGGGGTTGCGGGGGGAATTAACCCCTTCACTACCTTAGCGGTTACTATCGCTAAGCAATAAAGGGGTTAACCCAACCGCTACCCACCCGCAAGGTCTAGACACCCATCCTTAAGGCTAATACCCCCTTCACCCATCCATGAAGCCTAAGCACCCACCCCTGACTGACTATACCCACCCTATAGCCATTGAGTAGTATAGTGGTACATCATACCCATATAATAATAATATGGGCATGATAAGCCTCTATAGCACTCAATGGGCACCCTAATTACAATACATTAATACACTAGACACACAATAATAAAACCTAACTAAACTCCAAAAAAACACACTTCACTAAATATAAACAGTAGCCAGCTAATCCAATCAATACAAGCAATAACAACATCAACAATGAATTAATTAAACCATTAACCAATCAAACCAATTAATTCCTAAATCAACTCAACATGAATAGTAACACTAACCAATCCAAACAATTAATTACTACAACATTAATGAATTTAAACAGTAAAATACAAAGAAAGAAATTCTAACAATATCTGAACTAACCATAAAACGCATTAGCTAACATAATATAACATTAACTACAAATGAACACAAATCGCAAACCTTTTAGTAGCATTAAGCATGAACAAACAAACAATCACATCCACATAATACAATGAAATGGAAAAAAACCCACAGCAATACCAAGTGAGAAATTCCCCCCAAATATTGGCATAATAATGTATTAATCTGTACCCTAAAGAGGTACAGATTAATATATTATCAGTCAATGTGCCTCCCCAAAAAATCAAAACACACATCCAATGAATAAACCTGTAAAAAGAGACATTTACAAACATTGAATATATTACTTACCAATAGAAGCGGTGGCCCTCCGACTCCTGGGGTAACAGGAAGCTCACGCACCTTGAAGCCCTCCAACAGCATCCGATGCCATCCGCCATGAAGATCCGGATCAGGTACCCAAATCTTCTTTTTTCTAGTTGGGTTCCCGAGGGACTTGTCTGTGCAAGAAGGTGACACACTCCTCTCACAACCCGAGACGCAGGCAATCGACCAAGGTGGTCCCTATACCGGCACCTTCCATCTAATAATTTTATTGACCTTCTTCATACAAACTATATACATGAATAAACCAGTGTGGGTACAAGTCATAACCTATTTACAGTGAACACGAACGAATCCTAGCAACCATCCCGGACTTCTAGTCACCCGAACCCCTCGTGCTCTGTGTGATCTTCAGCTCTGCGGCAGAGTCCAGTGCGGTCAACCCTCCCCCCGCTCTGATGCCCAATCCCCTGAAGGCTCCCTCCCTCTTAAACAAGTTATATTTTGCTTTGGCTGAACTTCAAACCTATTTCCTTCTAGGCCACAGTCCCTTAATAACCTCTCCCCTCCGCATGAGTCCCTTGTTTATTATGGCCGCCCACCCTGACACCCTCCCCCCTCCCCTTTCCCCCCACCCAACCTCCACCATCATCCTTATCTCCGGTATGGGGGCTTTTCTTCTTCGCAGGACCTTTTCAGCTTTAGAGGTGTCCACATACCCAGTTCAGCGAAGGTACATAGCGACCGCACTCTCGTTATACTCCCCCCTATACATTGCAGCCGAGCATCTCCCCGTCGGCCCCCCATGGACATCTACTGCAGGTACGTGGAGAGAGAGATTAATCATCTGGACCATAGAAAACATGGAGGTCCACCCTAATTCTTGCCCTCATATCTAAGTCCCTAACCCGCCTGCACTTATAAGACTATCCCTTTTTTCTCTACTTCCCTGTCCCTTCTCTAGACTACTCCTTCTTCCCTCGTCACCCCTTAGCTCCTCAGCAGGGCTGGAGTTTCAGCGCTTTTGCTTGGCCCTGCTTGGCTGTACTCCTCCCTCTCCTACTCTACCGAGAGGATGCTTCTATCCCTTCACCCTCCTAGTCTACCCCCAGCCTTTCTCCCCCACCCTTTCTCCAGCGAGTAGATTAGCTTCCATGTGACCATCCACATCCCCCAGTCTTCTAAACACCTGCTCCCTTTCCCCTGATCTCTGGCCTGATCTTCGACCCCAGTCTCCCCGCTCCTCCTTCCCTCTCTTCATTTATTCTCTAGCGGCAAGGCCCCCCTCTCCCCCCCCCTTATGAGTTGGATAATTATTAAATTTTAGGGCAGCCATGTCCCAGTCGGATCCTACGGTTCTCCACTGTTCTCCACCGGTGGGCCTCCTGCTCCCGTCTGAGCCCCTGTCGGCGAGATAATGGAGTCCAGCCGGACTCAGTGCCCTCTTCTACCACCTGGGGTCTCTCCCAGCCGTACCCTCATCCTGAGCTTACATGGCCGACATGCACCTTCACGCCACCAGGGGTCCTCGTCACTCATCTCTCCTTCTGCTGCTACCAAGATGGCCGTGATGCATCTTCCCGCCACCAGGGGACTTCTTCTTTATCTCACTCCTCCAGGAAGAATCAAGATGGTCGTGATTCACCTTCCCCTTCCACCAGAGGGACCAACTACACACCGCACAAATCGTATGAAACTCAGAGCCGGGGATGGCTCCTTTAAGTCCTAACTTGGGGATGATTGACACCGGAGAAACACTTAAGCACTGTGTTTGCTCCTCTGCAGCTCCACACGCTTCCATGACGCCTCCGGAGCTGGATCCTCGGCTGGGAGCTGCTGTTCAGGACCCGAGGAAGAGACAGGTAGGCCTGTTTTTTTCAGAAACTCAGCTCTCCCCTCCACATGTTTCAGAGTGAACATTTTTTAACACCATTAATCCAAATGGGAACAGCTATCTATACCGGATTCCATTATCGCATAGGGCTTTGGTAATTGATGACAGGGCTCTCCTCTGTGGAAAGCGTAAATAAAAAACACAGTCTGAGGTTATTTTGAAACAGAATAACACGTGAATTTATTCAAGTCAAGTGCACAACGGAGACAGCTTCAAAACAAAAGCTCTCTCAATAATAACACGATATGCCATATATTTATACCCTAAATCCTAAAGCTCCACCCCTTTATGGGGGGGCTTGCACGTCACTAAACATTACCTCATTTTGTAATACATAACAATATTAAAGTTGATGTCATTTTGTAATACATAACAATATTGTATAACTACCTGTCAGCTAGAAACCATTCTGGGGTTAAATGGGATGTGCCTATTCTGTCGCCTAGCAATATGTTATGAGAATAAATTCTACTGCAAGAATCTAAACTTATCTCATGGGTTCTCATAACTTTTAGCCTGTGTACACTTTCAATTTGAAGCTGATTGGATGAGGAAGAGTCAATAAATTTAGCTAGGAGCGAAAAAATTCCATTCCTCTGCTTCACACATTTGTTTATACAGAAATGAAACACAGAAATTAGACTCACAAAGACAAGACAAGATGGCGGATTGAAATATTCGCACAAAATGGCTTCATCCTAAATGCTGTTATGTTGTTATGCCAGACCCCCTAATGTCTCAACTTCGTCAGTCCCTCCTCTGATTCTTTAAAACATTGTTTTTTGAGAATTATTGGTATGATTTTAGTCCAGAAACACGTTGGGAGGCACAAAGGAGCTCCATCATTTCATAATGTTGCTTGAGGGTGTAGGACAGTGCACGAGGGTGCCTGCCAAATGTAGTCATAGTCTCGTAGTATGGCGTTATAGCCAAATTCTTTTCCGGAGTTAGAACATTGTACTTGGCATCTTCTTTCTTCAAGGGACTGCTGTAGATTGGTTCAGCAAACAATGGCATCATGTCTGCAGAGGGGGTTGCATATTTGTGGATCATGCCTTTGACAAACGTAACACAAACATAGAAGACAACGAGTATCACAATCACACACATTACCGCATTCAAAAATTTCGCTCCTAGTGATCCTACCAATCCAGTCAGACCCAAAAGGTCCCAGTCTGTGTCACCTTCCTTCCTAAGTCTTTCTTGAATTTCTCCTATCTTATCTAACTCATGTTGTACCTTGCCACTCTGATCTTGGATGAAAACACAACATTGTTCTTTAATTAGGGCATATACACCTCCTTTTGATGCTAAAATATAATCTAAAACCATTCTATTTTGTAAGGCCATAAGCCTGATCTAAACCTGTTCTTGGTTTAATGATGAAATTAAAAACTGCAAAATTAAGGCCACATCCTTCCTGTAAATTGTTATCTGACTGAACATACATTTTTACACAGGTTTCATTGGTTGGTGGAGACACTTGACCCATAAATTGATTCTTGTTCCTAGTGTGTGATACACCCTTTAAAGAGGTTCCCTTAAAAATGGGAAAATACAGAAATTATACACATAATACTAAAAACCTTATTTTATGCAAGCAACCTTTCTTTGGGTATGCAGTTGCTAGATAAAGGAAATTGCATCTATCTCTATCATCATATACTTTCAGCTATTACTGAGAATTGAAGGGGTTTGGTATCTGTGGAAGCGAAATGCATGATCCTCACCCCTGCATGCATTGTATACATCATTCACTCAGAATATCAGAACAGACAATGTCTGCGATGGTCAACATGGCTGACTTATGATCCTTTCCTTGTGGCTGACACACCCCCTGGGTGACCCCCTCCTCTCGTTGGAGGTGCAACACACTTCTGGATCAAAGTTTTGCTGCATATGACACATACATAGAGAGTGATGAGTACTGCCAAAACACATACAAGAGCTTTCACAAGCCACGCTTCCAGGAAACCAATCCTCCCATCAAGGCTCAATTCTACATACACCTTAAATTTCTAACTTAAACACACTCTAAAGAATAAAAATATTGAGTCTCTGAAAAATGAAATGTTCTGATAGAAATCAGTAATATTGAGTCTCTAAAAAATAGAATGTTTTGAGTCTTTGAAAAAATGAAATGTTCCTGATAAGACCAGGCCTCTGCCTGGTATCTTATTTTCCTCGTTGGTTAACGGTTAAAGTTTATGTCTCGTCAAAACGTTAACTTGATGCGGCTGTGCTTTAGATGACTTTGGTCTTTGGTGGAGCTGGAATGAGCTTTACTGTACTTTGGGTCCAGGGAAAGAACTCTGCCACTTTAATTGCTGTATTGGTGGTTAGTACGGGCCCTTTCATCTGGGATGAAGAGCATGCTTGTTTAGGAACTACTTGACCTTTAACTCCGTCTCGTGTAGGTGCACTTTTATCATACCTTATGCCTAGAGAGACTCAAAAAATATATTAGTGGCATACAATACTTATTAATTGTTTTATTACCAATAGATGGTCCTTAATTTGTTCCTTTGAACTACTGATAGTCATAAGTCATCCCATAAGTGCCTCATAGGGAGATAATTTATACCTAGGAACCCAAACACTCCATTGTAACTATTCTGCTAAAATGTGAAATGCCTTGCATATAATATATACCCTGCTCACTTATGTAACTGTATTTGCCACTATATATCACCTGTCCTTTAACTCTATACCTAGAACATATCCAAAAATGAGAGGTGACTCCCAATGCACCACTTTGGCAAAACATTCTACAAATATTTTAACAATAACTACTGCTTATAATAAAATTGTACACCTATGGAAAAATAAATGGTTAAAAGTTATAAAATATATCACATATTCAGTTAATAGACAAATGATTTTGTATAAGACTTCACACTAATGTCTTGCTTTATATAATCTCTTTGCACAGTGCTGAGCACACGGTCAGCTTTATCATTTTAAAGACACTCTGCATATTCATCTGACTAAAGAAAAAATATTTTCTCTAAGACTTGTTTCCGGGCAAAGAGCCATTTTGTTTCTGGGCGTTTCGCCAATTGACCCTGAAAAGATAAGATAATGACACACCACGGCTTCTTCCTGAAAAATAATTATTATTGGATTGGAACTTTTGCTTAAAGTTTAAATACATGGAGCTTTATCCAGAGCCCTAAGAACTACATTTTTTTATGACCTTTCAAAAATTAACCAACGGGCTTTTATATAGCTGAGGTTCATATAATTTCTTAACACACAAATAACGCCACACGCTCATGCTATCTCCCTCCACTCAGTTCTCTTTAATGCCTTCTGTATGAACTTTCATAGTTTCACTGATTTAATTCACTACAAATGTATGCTATCCTGTTGCAATTCTGTCCTTTCTCAAGCTACACAAACCTATTTCTTTCCATTAATCAACACTCATAAGTCTACCCCACACAAATTCTTCCTTCATCTCACCTCAGGACTTTTGCTGACTATTTTTAAGAAAGAGGTTGAATCCATACACCAGAACATTCCCTCGTTTTCCTCCTATCCTACTTTGCTTCCAACTCTCTACCTGCTTTCCTTGACTCTTTTTCCACTGTCTCAAAAGAGTGTCACCATCACTGTAAATCTCCTCTTCTCCCTCTAATCTGCTACATTTCCGTTCTCCTTCAAACATGTAATAGTTATACCATGACTCAAAAATAGCAAGCTTAACCCTACCTCTCTTTCTAACTACTGAACTTGTCTTGCATTCTCCTGCTTGCTCCATTTTCTCACACACATTCTCTCCTTAACCCTCTACAATCTGACTTCTGCACTGCTCCCTCCACGGAGACAATTCTCACTAAAATAACTCATGAACTACATGCTGCCCAAGACAGAGGTCATCACACTCTGCTCCTATTACTCCACCTCTCTGAAGCATTTGCCTCTGTGGACTACACTCTTCTCTTTTCTCTGTACACACTCTCTCTAGGTGACCTAATAACATCTCTTAGGTTTAAATATCACCACTATGCTGACAACACCCTCATTTACTTTTCAACCCTTGACCTTACACCTGCCATACAAACCTACGTTTCTGAATGTCTCTCTGTTATCTCATCCTGGAAGACCCTCTTTCGCCTTAAATTTAACATGGCAAAAACAGAGTTCCTCATACTTCCTCCCAAACCTGACCCTATTATCTCCTTCCACATTACTCTTGAATCTTCCATGCAGTAGCTCAAGCACGCTGCTTAGGGATCACTCCCAACTTCTCTCTCATATTCTCCTCTTTCATTCAAAACATTTCTATAACTGTCGCTTTTTCTTCCACAATATCACAAAGATACACCTGTTCCTCTGTTGCTCAACTATTACTTTTATGTCTGGATCACTTATTCTATGACCTCTTACATTTACCATTTGATAACTATATGATTACGACATGCACCACTCCTGTGAAGCGCTGAGCCTATTAATGGCGTTCTATACATGAAAACATACAATACAATATATACTTCAAACAATGCTTATGAGCTTTTACCCATATTTTTAAACACAAAATATTCCATGTGTTTTTACTGGTTACATACAATACAGAACACACACAATACAGACACCCAAAGAACATAGACACAAACTTCTCTCCTACACAGCGAATCAGCTTCTCATATAAATAACCTGCTTTTATTCTCTTTCTAGTTGCCATTAGAACAGAAGGAAAAAGAATATTTTCTGGTTCAAAAGACCTATTCGTGTGGCCAGTACGAACAAATCTTTTCAATTCCATTCTTTTTCTTCTACTTTCTCTCTTAGGGCTACTCTGCAATTACTGGCAACATGTCCTACCTTTTTACACTTATAACACTTTATGTCCCTTCCAAACAATATACACACAGTCTCTAATTTTATCCCAATTTTTGCATATAAACCTTTCATAAAAATAACCCTCTACTTCCTCAACACCACATATGCCTTAATTATCTATCGGCAAATTCACTTGCTATTTCTTTCCTATTCACTTTCTTTTTCACTTGTTATTATATTAACTTCTGTCCTGGCAATAGTAAAAATTAATACAGCAGGACCCTTCTGTCCCTCAACAGAATTCTTTTGACCCATATTAACGTAAGGTATGTTTCCCTGTGGGATTCAAAAACACACGAGACGGCGCTCCCTGAGCTTATCAATCCCACAGAAAAAGACCCCTCTTTCATTTAAACATCTGCGCAATTAGTTGATAATAGTACAAACAAAAACAGTGCCATTCACTGGCCAACAAAATATTTATATTGTCTCTTTTTCTTTTCTCTGTATTCATTCTTTATTATTTTCGTCTGCAGACACACAATCCTTTGAGAATTTTTGGTATCCCATTATTCCCCTGTTACAGAAATCAAATTTAATTGACCTGTACAATACTTCTTCGGTTACAGAAATCAAATTTAATTGACCTGTACAATACTTCGGCTACAGCAATCAACTGTTAATTGACCTGTACAATTTAGCGTTACAATAATCAACGCAAGCTGATTACGTACAACTCTTTTGGCATGTTATTGTTCTGAATAGTGTAAATATGCAGATAAGGACCTGTCACGAGACTGTTCCCCAATCACATTTTCTCATTATAACTATACCAAAGAAAAACTTGAATCACTTCAGCGGGTCCAACCCAGTCCTGATAAACCTTATACTTTTATAACATGGATACAGATAAGACCTTCTAACCAGATATCCATTAACTCACTTGGTATGTAAATGACAAAACAGAGCAAATGTACAATCAGGGACCCGTCCTGCTCCGACAACAAAAATATTTATCACAACCCAGGACGGTCTGAAAACAATCCCTTTAAGCACAAAAACACTCACTTTCATCACCAAAACACCAAAACCTTTAACGGGACTCTTACCTTAGCCCCTAACAACTCTTAACATCTCTTACACTTTAAAATGAATACAGGAACAGAGAATAATAAATTCACGTGAAACTGCTAGGGATTCTTACTCGTCACATCAGATAAGACACCGTTCAAAAATCAGCTCCCCGCACCACTCAAAACTATTTAATCAGGCTGTTTGTCTAAAAAATGCAGGTAGCCTTACCTTGATTCATATGTGAGCTCAGGTTTGAGTGATGGAGGAGTGATTCATCCGGGTGCTCGATTCCGATGATATTGAGTCCCTATTTCGGATTGCGCCATCTGTGGAAAGCGTAAATAAAAAACACAGTCTGAGGTTATTTTGAAACAGAATAACACGTGAATTTATTCAAGTCAAGTGCACAACGGAGACAGCTTCAAAACAAAAGCTCTCTCAATAATAACACGATATGCCATATATTTATACCCTAAATCCTAAAGCTCCACCCCTTTATGGGGGGGCTTGCACGTCACTAAACATTACCTCATTTTGTAATACATAACAATATTAAAGTTGATGTCATTTTGTAATACATAACAATATTGTATAACTACCTGTCAGCTAGAAACCATTCTGGGGTTAAATGGGATGTGCCTATTCTGTCGCCTAGCAATATGTTATGAGAATAAATTCTACTGCAAGAATCTAAACTTATCTCATGGGTTCTCATAACTTTTAGCCTGTGTACACTTTCAATTTGAAGCTGATTGGATGAGAAAGAGTCAATAAATTTAGCTAGGAGCGAAAAAATTCCATTCCTCTGCTTCACACATTTGTTTATACAGAAATGAAACACAGAAATTAGACTCACAAAGACAAGACAAGATGGCGGATTGAAATATTCACACAAAATGGCTTCATCCTAAATGCTGTTATGTTGTTATGCCAGACACCCTAATGTCTCAACTTCGTCACCTCTTTGACAGGGTTGCCGGGGCAAGGTCCTGAAACACCTGGAGTTTCACTCCCTCGAATTCCAGGGACTTAGCCGCTCTGGCGATTTGACATATGTTTTCCTTTATTTTAAAGTAGTGTAGCCTTATGATTATGTCCCTCGGCGAGTCTCCATGTTGCGGTTTGGATCGCAACGCTTGGTGACATCTGTCAAATTGTAGCTCTATTTCAGTCTTGTCTGGTAGCATATGCAACAGCCAGTTGGAGGTAAATTCCTCTGGATCTGACACCGACTCCGGGACACCCCGCAGGTGGATATTATTTCGCTGGTCGCGGTTTTCTGAGTCTTCCTGCCTGTCATTTATGTTCGCAATCCTTTTATAGAGTTGGGCCGTGGATTTCTCATTTTTCTGGAAGGCTCTAGTACAGTATTTGCATCCACTTTATTTTCCAGTGTGTTGGTTCTGTCACCTAAACTGTCAATATCTTTCCTGAGTTCCCAGAACTCTTTCTGAAAAAAGGTCTTCATCTCCGAGCAGAACACTTTCATGTCCTTTCTTGTGACCCAGTCTTGGTCCGAAGCCTCCGCTCTACTCGCGGGTCTGCTTGTGAATCTTTCACTCTGAGTCGGAGCCCGCCATTTGCCTGCTTTCCTCCCCTACACTCACTCGTGTCAGCACACCTTTCGGGAAATAAACTGTTACCATCGGGGTTCTCTTTCGAGATATCGTTCTCCTTGGCATCCTTGGGGGCCCCGGTGTCTGAATTTCTGGTTTTCACTGTTATTCTCCTGGTTTTTGTGCTGTAAGTACATACATTAATTGCCGGCAGGGACGGAGTGAAAGGATGAGGAGGGGGGAGTGAGAGGATGAGGAGGGGGGAGTGAGATGATAAGGAGGGGGAGTGTGAAGGGGAGAGGGGGGAGTGAGAGGATGAGGAGGGGGAGTGAGAGGATGAGGAGGGAGTGAGAGGATGAGGAGGGGGTGAGAGGATGAGGAGGGTGGGAGAGGATGAGGAGGGGTGGGTGAGAGAATGAGGAGGGAGTGAGAGGAGGATGAGGATGGGGAGAAGCGAGATGATGAGGAGGGGGAGTGAGAGGATGAGGAGGGGGAGAAGCAAGATGATGAGGATGGAGGAGTGAGAGGAGACGGAGAAGGAGTAAGAGGATGAGGAGAGGGATTGAGAGGATGAGGTGGGGGTGAGTTTGAGGATGAGGTGGGGGAGTGAAAGGATGAGGAGGGGTGTAGTGAGGATGAGGGAGGGTGTAGTGAGAGGATAAGGATGAGGAGTGGTGGGAGTGAGAGCATGAGGAGCAGTGTAGTGAGAGGATGAGGAGGGGGGAGTGAGATGATGAGGAGGCATGGAAAGATGGTGAGGATGGGTGAGATGGGGAGGAGGGGCAGTGGCGGAGAAGGGGTTGAGAGGCTGGGCAGGAAGCAGAGAGGATGAGGAGGGAGAGAGGTGGGGGAGAGGAGGGGGGAAGAGGGGGGGAGACGATGAGGAGAGGGAGAGGATTAGGAGGGGAAGAGGATGAGGAGGGTGGAGGTAGGATAAACAGGGGGGAATGAGAGAATGAAAAGGAAGAGAAAGGATAATGAAGGGGAGAGTATGAGGAGGAAGGGGAGAGGATGAGGAGGGGGAGAGAGGATGAGGAGTGGGGAGTGAGAGGATAAGAAAGGGGAAGATGAGGGGGAGATAGGATGGGGAGAGATGATGTGGTAGGAGAGAGGATAAGGAGGGGAGGAAAGCAGATGAGGAGGGGGATAGGAGAGAGAAAGAATGGGGAGGGGTGGGAGAGGGAATGGGGGAGGGGTGGGAGAGAGAGAATGGGGATATAACAAAAAATATATACTTCATAAAACTCATATGGGTTTTGTTGAGATATGGGTCTCTCTCGGCCCACTTGGTTTGGACATGCGAGAAGGACTTACAGAAGAGCAAAACCTAGAAATCCAATCGGATAAGGCTCTTTCTGCACGCTTTTGCACAACTCACAGCTACTAGAAAATCCCTGTGTCTATCCAAGAGGAGGTTTTAGTGTACTGACAAAAAACATCCCAAAAATAAATTGTAATTAAGGCCGCGAGGTGTCACTGTATATAGAATATACATCCAGTAGCACTCTCATTGTAAAAGACTCTTATCTCTATCCCCCCACAAATAAGCAGGGGGACCCATTCAATACCCATAATGTGTATGTCTGAAGCATTAAAGCAAAGTGCAGTGCTGTACCAAAGTAGTAGTTTAGTTTAGACTGCCCTTGAATGGAGTTGAACACTTCCCCAGTGCTGGAATTAGGACATAAAGGGTCTATGCAGCAACATAGAGTAATTGTGTTTAGACGCATGGCTCTATTTTTTGGAGCAGAGCCGCAGCATATATACTGTAAGAACAGTTTCTTACTTCTGACGCGGTATGTTAGACTTATGGCACTTCAGATATGGAGGATTTTTTGGGGGCAAATAAAAAGTAAAAAAAAAAAAAAGTATCAGAGAAATGCAAGTTGTGATACATCTCAAAAGAATCTGTGCACCATGTAACTCCCCCAACTCCTCCTACTGTCTCTCCCCAAGGTGCATGCTGGGACAGACGCACAATGTGATACATCTCCTTATAATCTGTGCACCATGTAACTCCTCCCCAACTCCTCCGAATGACTCTCCCCAAGGTGCATGCTGGGGCAGAGACGCAGACTGTGATACATCTCATTATAATCTGTGCACCATGTAACTCCCCCCCAACTCCTCCTACTGACTCTCCCCAAGGTGCATGCTGGGACAGAGACGCAGACTGTGATACATCTCATTATAATCTGTGCATCATGTAACTCCCCCCGACTCCTCCTACTGACTCTCCCCAAGGTGCATGCTGGGACAGAGACGCAGACTGTGATACATCTCATTATAATCTGTGCACCATGTAACTCCCCCCCAACTCCTCCTACTGACTCTCCCCAAGGTGCAAGCTGGGACAGATGTAGAATGTGATACATCTCCTTATAATCTGTGCACCATGTTACTCCCCCCCAACTCCTCCTACTGACTCTCCCCAAGGTGCATGCTGGGGCAGAGACGCAGACTGTGATACATCTCATTATAATCTGTGCACCATGTAACTCCCCCCCAACTCCTCCTACTGACTCTCCCCAAGATGCATGCTGGGACAGAGACGCAGACTGTGATACATCTCATTATAATCTGTGCACCATGTAACTCCCCCCCGACTCCTCCTACTGACTCTCCCCAAGGTGCATGCTGGGACAGAGACGCAGACTGTGATACATCTCATTATAATCTGTGCACCATGTAACTCCCCCCCAACTCCTCCTACTGACTCTCCCCAAGGTGCAAGCTGGGACAGACGCAGAATGTGATACATCTCATTATAATCTGTGCACCATGTAACTTCTCCCCAACTCCTCCTACTGACTCTCCCCAATGTACAAGCTGGGACAGACGCAGAATGTGATACATCTCATTATAATCTGTGCACCATGTAACTCCCCCCCCAACTCCTCCTACTCACTCTCCCCAAGGTGCATGCTGGGACAGACGCAGACTGTGATACATCTCATTATAATCTGTGCACCATGTAACTCCCCCCCAACTCCTCCTACTGACTCTCCCCAAGATGCATGCTGGGACAGAGACGCAGACTGTGATACATCTCATTATAATCTGTGCACCATGTAACTCCCCCCCAACTCCTCCTACTGACTCTCCCCAAGGTGCATGCTGGGACAGAGACGCAGAATGTGATACATCTCATTATAATCTGTGCACCATGTAACTCCCCCCCCAACTCCTCCTACTCACTCTCCCCAAGGTGCATGCTGGGACAGACGCAGAATGTGATACATCTCATTATAATCTGTGCACCATGTAACTTCTCCCCAACTCCTCCTACTGACTCTCCCCAATGTACAAGCTGAGGAAGATGGGGCACAATTTGGAACAAAAGGCTTAGATACAGTAAATATAGTAAGTGCAGGGTTTTGTTCCAAAATTGCCTTGATACATAGACCCCAGAGAGAGAGAGCTTCAAATGTGTTTAAAAAGGAGAAATACTGAGCCTGGCCTTAGTAGGACATACACAGTAACTTCTCAGCATTTTAAATGTGACATACATAAGGGGATGATACTTTATCTTGCCATGAAGTCAATGCCTTTGAACCCAGTGATACAGTATGTTGATCCCACTGCTGTCAGTGGCACTGTCCATATGTGTACTTGTGTCACCCAATGTACGTAATACAATGTATCACAGCAGCTGTGATTTTTATGACTGCTACTCTAGTTAACCACTTCTCAACCCCTTGAAATTAAATGTCAAAGTAACTGATTTCTCTATTATGACATCACGAGACAGCATCATTGAGCCTCCTAGGAGATGCCAGCAGCCGTGTTCTGTAATGACATCATGGAATCGCCTTAGAGACTGAGATAAATACACAAATGTAAACTTGTTTGTGCGTGACTTGAATTAGTTCCCAAAGGAAACCGGTAGTTTCGTGGACATCTCAGAGATAGGAAAAGTGTGGCGCTGTACAGAGAGACTAATTATCTCCACCTTAACTCTGTATCATGGCAGGTAGGAAGCAACATGACCTTTAAATACTGTACCAAAAAAGAAATGGATAATATCTATATTTTTGAATTGTTTACTTGCACAATGTTTTATGGGGTACAGAACAGATAATATGACTCCTATCAATGGATGGGAGAAAGAAGACGGGTGGGGGGGGGGGGGGGTGGCGGTAGACAACACACAGGGGGGGGTTAGGTACGTGGCCTTTATTGGATAATATTTTTTTTATAAATGTTAAAACTGATTTCTTATAGATACATACACACATTTGTTTTATTGTATTTATTTTTATATCTGGCTTGTAATTCAAAATCTTAAATGATTTGAACAGTAATGTATAGAAAAGAACACATGTACTGTATACAGTACATAAATGTCAAAGCGGCAAACGTCTATGGGATCTATGGGATAGTAAAAAAAGACACAGGGACCTTAGTGTATACAGTAGGATTAGTTATGTATAAGGCATGCTTTTTCCTTGCCCTAAGTTTAGGTCAATAATTATTGGACCAATTCTACACCCTGGGGTGTAATGTTTGACTACTTTCAGCCATATCCTTAAATTATTGTCTACAGCAGTGTTTTTCAACCAAGGTTCCTAAGAACCCTAGGATTTCCCGGGCATCCCTAAAGAGTTCGCTGTAATTTCAGGTCATTTTAAAATTGTACTTAATACAGAAGAATTTACAGTACAATGCATCAGATCTTAGAAGCGCTATTAGAGAGGGTTGGGGTTCCTCACACTTCATCTGATCTCAGACACGCTATTAGATAGGGTTGGGATATATTATAATGCATCTCATCTTAGACTCGCTGTTAGAGAGGGTTGGGGTCCCACAGAATTTCACATTGGGTTCCTTAACCAAAAAAAGGTTGGAAACCACTACTCTACAGTTATACAAAGGCCCCCAAAAAAACAAAGCCACAAAACGAGGGCAGAATCTTCCATTTGATTTACAGATATAGCTGACCTGAGTGCTCCTCCAGATACCTCAATATACCAGACATGTCTCAGAATACCACACCATAATATTACCACAAACTACCACAGTAGGAACAGGCAATTTTTATTTTTTTATTTTTAAAGATCCAGTTCCGAAAGCTATGGTAAATCTACAATTGTCATTGTGTTCAGAGGTGGACATGAAAGCAGGTGATGGACTGCACAAGTTATATATGGCAGTTGCCACTTGGTGTCGAAAGCTACCTAGAAATAGTTTTCTGTCTGTGTTACATCCCAGCACATCATTAATGAGTATATATATTGTGACAGAAACCAGGGGATGGTAATAAATTCCGTATATAGGGCTCCCAGGATACTAGACAGTTTCTATCCTGTTTGGCCTGGGAGTGCAGCCTTATAATACATACACTCCATCCCACAGTTTGGCAAGCGCTGGAACTGAGGGATGAGAGATCCAGACCAGAGTTTGTCTGCTGCCTGATTTCTGTCACCTGTCATGCTAATTAGGAATCAGGTATGAAAGACTGATTTCCTGTTTGCTCTGGTCTCCCCACAAGAGCCAGGAGGCTGGAAGGCTGCTGAACTACAGAGGGGAGAAGCCTCTTCCCCAAACAGGTTCAATCTTTCTGTTCATTTGTGTAAGACTGCAAAAGTACCATGTTTTGAAGTTGGAAGTGGAAAAGCCACTTCCAACCCTGAGTCAGGGATATCTAAGTTAAGTTATCGCTCAGGTGAGCAGCTTTTGTTTTGATCTGTTTTCTGTTGTATGCACTGTGGCAGTCTCAGTGCCTGGGACTGAATAAACCAGGCATGGCCTGTTTAAAGGAACAGTACGTGACGCCTCATCATTTAACCTACCCTAAAAGACCGTGTTCTAAACAGTCCCGGACAAACGACGGAGCCCCGGAGTAAGCCGTTTGTCACATATGGTGGAGAATGCGGGCAGAGCACTAGGGGGTCTGCGGGTTGAAGAACTTTGAAAAAAAAAAAAAAAAGTTTTTTTCATCCTCTGCAAACAAGATGGAAGACGTGGTGGGTGCGCTGGTACGCAATGTCGCTGCCCAGAAAGACGCGAATGAAACCCAGCAACAGCTGTTAATAGCCCAGCAAGAAACTAATGCAAACCAGCAGCAGACGAATGCAGCCCATCAACAGCTGCTAATAGCCCAGCAAGAGATTAATGCCAACCAGCAACAGGCGAATGCCAACCAGCAACAGGCGAATGCAAACCAGCAACAGACGAATGAAGCCCTGCAAAACGCGAATGCAAACCAGCAAGAGACAAACCGCTTGCTGAGAGAGGAGCAACAGCGGTTCGCTCAGGGCTTACAGCAGGAACTCGAGATCCTGAGGGGGACTATCAGTAACCTTCCACTGGCAGCGGCAGCCCCAGTTCCGAAAATGACCAGGGCAAGCCACTACCTTCAGAAGATGGGACCCTCGGATGATGTGGAAGCCTATCTTCTCACGTTTGAACGCACGGCACAGAGAGAGGGATGGCCAGAAGCTGAGTGGGCTGGTCTAATCGCACCCTTCCTAAGCGGCGAACCCCAGAAGGCTTACTTTGATCTAGAGCCAGCCGAAGCTAACGTCTATGCAAAATTGAAGTTCGAGATCCTCGCCCGCCTCGGCGTAACCACGGCTGTTCGCGCCCAAAGGTTTCACGCATGGTCCTTCACGATGGATAAAGCCACCCGAAGCCAGATGTATGACCTCATCCACCTCGCCCGGAAGTGGCTACAACCCGAGATCAACTCAGCCAGCCACATCGTGGAACGGTTGGTCATGGACCAGTTCTTGAGGAAACTTCCCTCTGCCTTACGCCGTTGGGTCAGTCGGAGTGACCCCCACAATGCGGATGAGCTTGTGGCCCTCGTAGAAAGGTACAATGCAGCAGAAGAGCACCCGCAACCCACAGTCGTGGAGCAACCCCACTACCCGAGGTTCCAGGACTCTTCCAGAGACGGTAAAAGGGTACCGGGGTTAAGGGGCGCTGAAGAGCGGCGACCACCTTCACGCAGCACCAGCAACAGTGGTTCGCACACTAAGGGCAATAGCCAACATGGGGAGCCGGGAAAAGGCTCTAAGTGGGACACAGACTATGTACCTAAATGTGTAAATTGTCATGAGAGGGGCCACACAGCAAAAATCTGCCCACTAAATTATGAGCCCATGCAATGCAACAGCGTGCAACCTTATTCGCTGTTGTCCCAATGTATGGGCCCTAGCCCAGAGGACCCCTTGAATAACCATCTGTGGGCATTTGTAAAGGTTAATGGTAAGAGGGTTCGGGCACTTCTTGACTCTGGGAGCATGGTCACACTAGTGTCCGAATACCTCTTGCCCATTAAGAAGAAACAGGGAAACAGTTCACAAAGAGTGGCAATTTGTTGTATACATGGGGATAATCATGAATATTCCACTGTTGATGTTTTTTTTGAAACAGAGTTTGGTTCTTTAGATTTCAAGGTGGGTATTGTACCCAAACTGGCACATGATGTGTTAATAGGGACCGACTTTCCCCATTTTCTAAAAATGTGGTCCCCCGCTCAGAATAGCGCCCAGAGTTCAATAGCGGACCATAACGAAGTATTAGAAGAAACAAATCCTTTCCCTTTTTCAGAAATGGAGGTTGACGAGGGCCCAAATAAGAAGGGGGAAAAGGAGGAGTGCTGTAAAATTCCCTTCCCCATCACTACTTTGGTAGGGAATACCCCAAATCAAGATGTTGAGCAGACACTTACCACCCCAGAACCGGATAAGACCCTCGCTGACCTAGAGGTCAGTCCTGGGAGTTTTAAGAAGGCCCAGTGGGAGGACCCCACATTAGCGGTAGCAAGGGGAAATATACGGGACCAGAATAGTACTCCTGGCCAACCAGATAGGTCACTTGCTTACCCCTACTTCGAGGTAGAGAACGACCTAGTATATCGGGTTGATAAAAGGAAATCAGTTACAACTAAACAATTGTTGGTACCACGGACATTCCGTAACGTAGTATTACACCTCGCACATAGTCATCCATTGGGGGGACACCTAGGGGTGGAAAAGACAAAAGAAAAGGTTCTCCGAAGCTTCTATTGGCCTGGGGTTCTGGCAGAAATTACGAATTATTGTTCCTCATGCCCAGAATGTCAGATCACCGCCCCGTTCAAGGCGTACCGCAGCCCATTGGTACCCCTTCCCATAATAGAGGTACCATTTGACCGGATTGCTATGGATCTAGTAGGACCCCTAATAAAGTCTGCTAGGGGACATCAGCATATATTGGTAATATTAGATTATGCCACCCGATATCCGGAGGCAGTTCCCCTACGTAGCACCTCAGCTAAAAACATAGCAAAAGAGTTAGTAGTTCTGTTTTCCCGGGTCGGGATTCCTAAAGAGATTCTATCTGACCAGGGAACACCATTTATGTCCCAAGTAACGAAAGAGCTATGTAAACTCCTAAAAATCAAGCATCTCAGAACCTCAGTCTATCATCCACAAACAGATGGTTTAGTGGAAAGGTTCAATAAAACCTTAAAGAGTATGTTACGGCGGGCGGTTGATAAAGATGGGAAAAACTGGGATTGTTTGTTACCGTACCTGTTATTTGCCATTAGGGAAGTTCCCCAATCATCCACAGGCTTCTCCCCGTTTGAACTATTGTATGGCCGACACCCAAGGGGCTTACTGGATATAGCCAAAGAGACTTGGGAACACGAGGTTACCCCTTACAGAAGTGTAATAGAGCATGTTGCCCAGATGCAGGACCGCATTGCTGCAGTCCTACCCATAGTGAGGGAACACATGGAGAAAGCTCAAGAAGCACAGAGGAATACATATAATAAGGGTGCTAGGGTCAGAATTTTTTCTCCAGGTGATAGGGTACTAGTTCTGGTTCCCACCGTGGAGAGTAAATTCCTTGCTAAATGGCATGGGCCATATGAGGTCTTGGAAAGAGTGGGAGAAGTAAATTATAAGGTAAGACAGCCAGGTAGGAGGAAACCTGAGCAAATTTACCATATAAACCTACTCAAGCCCTGGAAAGATAGAGAAGTCTTGTTAACCCTAGTACCCCCAGGTCCGTCAGAGAATCAAGAAACTGACCCAGAGGTTAGCATAGCTGAAACACTGTCTGTTCATCAGAAACGAGAGGTTCAGAATTTAGTGAAAAGAAACAAAGAAATCTTCTCTATACGGCCAGGTAGAACTAGCGTAATTGAACATGACTTAGTCTCTGAACCGGGGGTCCGAGTTAACCTTAAACCGTACCGAATCCCAGAGGCCAAAAGAAAGGCTATAAGTTTAGAGGTTAAAAAAATGCTAAAACTAGGTGTAATTGAGGAATCCCAAAGTGGGTGGAACAGCCCTATAGTCTTAGTCCCAAAGCCAGATGGTACAACAAGGTTTTGTAATGACTACCGGAAACTAAACGCGGTGTCAAAATTTGATACTTATCCTATGCCCAGGGTAGATGAACTTGTAGAGAGACTGGGCAAAGCCCGATATCTCACAACCCTAGACCTAACAAAAGGGTACTGGCAGGTTCCCCTCACAGAAAGGGCAAAAGAAAAGACAGCCTTCTCAACCCCAGACGGCCTCTTTCAGTATAGGGTGCTGCCTTTTGGCTTACATGGAGCTCCCGCCACATTCCAAAGAATGATGGATAAAATTTTAAAACCACATGCTCGGTATGCTGCCGCCTACCTGGATGATGTGGTAATCCATAGTGAAGATTGGCAATCCCACCTTCCAAAGGTCCAAGCTGTGCTTGACGCAGTCCGGTCTGCTGGACTAACTGCTAACCCCGCTAAATGCACTATTGGTCTGGAGGAGGCCAAGTATCTGGGATATTCTATTGGCAGAGGTTTACTCAAACCCCAAACACTCAAAGTGGAGGCGATACAAAATTGGCCAAGGCCAGTTACAAAAAAACAAGTAAGGACCTTTTTGGGCTTAATTGGGTACTATAGAAGGTTTATTCCCAATTTTGCAACTAAGGCAACCCCACTAACTGACCTCACAAAAGCAAGAGGACCGCTAATGGTAAAGTGGTCCCCCGAAACCGAACAGGCCTTTAGAAGCCTGAAAGAAGCTCTCTGTGCCCAACCAGTGTTGGTCACACCTGACTTCTCCAAAGAGTTCGTAGTCCAAACCGACGCATCTGAGGTAGGGCTGGGGGCGGTACTCTCCCAGGAGTCTCAAGGTGAGGAGCACCCCATCCTTTATTTAAGTAGGAAACTAAATCCCCAGGAGAAAAATTACTCCATAGTAGAGAAAGAGTGTCTCGCAATAAAGTGGGCTGTAGAGACGCTCAAATACTACCTGTTGGGGAGAAAATTCCGGTTGGTCACAGATCATGCACCCCTTACCTGGATGTGTCAAAACAGGGAAAAGAATGCTAGAGTGACCAGGTGGTTCCTAAGCCTACAACCCTTTAAATTTTCTGTGGAACACAGGTCAGGGCACAAACATGGCAATGCTGACGGGTTGTCAAGGATGCACTCCCTAATATCCATGGTCGCTCATCCCTCGAGGTCTGAGCTGGGGGGGAGGATATGTGACAGAAACCAGGGGATGGTAATAAATTCCGTATATAGGGCTCCCAGGATACTAGACAGTTTATATCCTGTTTGGCCTGGGAGTGCAGCCTTATAATACAGACACTCCATCCCACAGTTTGGCAAGCGCTGGAACTGAGGGATGAGAGATCCAGACCAGAGTTTGTCTGCTGCCTGATTTCTGTCACCTGTCATGCTAATTAGGAATCAGGTATGAAAGACTGATTTCCTGTTTGCTCTGGTCTCCCCACAAGAGCCAGGAGGCTGGAAGGCTGCTGAACTACAGAGGGGAGAAGCCTCTTCCCCAAACAGGTTCAATCTTTCTGTTCATTTGTGTAAGACTGCAAAAGTACCATGTTTTGATGTTGGAAGTGGAAAAGCCACTTCCAACCCTGAGTCAGGGATATCTAAGTTAAGTTATCGCTCAGGTGAGCAGCTTTTGTTTTGATCTGTTTTCTGTTGTATGCACTGTGGCAGTCTCAGTGCCTGGGACTGAATAAACCAGGCATGGCCTGTTTAAAGGAACAGTACGTGACGCCTCATCATTTAACCTACCCTAAAAGACCGTGTTCTAAACAGTCCCGGACAAACGACGGAGCCCCGGAGTAAGCCGTTTGTCACAATATATATATATATGCTGTGAGTGGGTTTACTGGCTTTGCATCTCCCAAGCCCTTGCTTAAAAGCTGTGTCTAAAGCAGCATGCATTGGCTATGGGTTGCTATGTAATGTGAGCTTGAGATAAAAGGTGGCACTGTGTGCTCATTTGCATGTCATTTCCCAGAATCCCTTGCTGCAGTGGAAGTGCTGTGTGCTGGGTGATAAGGGTGAAAGACAGGGTTGCAGACCTGTCTAAGACATGCAAATGAATATACAGGAATATTTACAGCTGCTTTATGCTTTACTGTGGATGGAGCTTGCTTAAAAATGTATTTAAAATATTGAGGCTTCTGACCACTATTGATCAGAGTAGCGGTCTGTAACATTGATAATCAAATAAATGTGTTTCCCAGCAAGCCATTTTCCCTGTTAGTGCTGGCTATTCATAACAAAACAAAGACCCCCAAAAACTTTATTCAAAACCAGAACCAAAACCCCAAATATTTTAAAGGCAAAATAAAAATACCAAGCCAAGTGAGCATCTCTATGTATTTCATATGTATTTGATATCAAGAATATCTTTTCACAGGTCTGTTAAAACAGTCCTAACCTCCCAAAGTCAGGCTTATAGGATATCCCAGCTTCAGCGCTGGTGGCTCAATCAGTCCCTGCTTCAGCACAGCTGGCTCAATCAGTCCCTGCTTCAGCACAGGTGACTCAATCAGAGGCTGATTGAGTGATTGTGCCACCTGTGCTAAAGCTGGAATATCCTGAAAAGTTAACACCAGTTTTCAAGCCCCCCAACAGGTTGAGTCCCCGTGTGTTAAAGAAATGTGCCTTGATTGTGCTTTTCACGCCCTTCACTTTTACCTTTCTTCCTTACAGATCAGTTTTTAAATGCCTCTGCTGTGAACCCTCCACCGACCTGCAGTGCTCCTGCAGTTACCAATGCTTACCCTTCATGGAGCAACAGCTCCCACCCAGTAGGGAGGAATACTGAAGTCTACAGTCATGGGGCCCAAGGCATCATTTTGCAACAAGGGTCTGCAGGAACACCAATATATCTACAGCAGATCCCACAGGCAACACGCGCTTACCCTCGTGTATCGGACATGAACGGAGGATTCTACCACACAGCTACAGGAGGATACGCAGGATTTGCAGGACAGGTTAGGGGAGAAGCCACAACGCAGCCTGTTACTTTCCGTCCCAACAAACAGTTGGAAAGACGTGCTACAATAGGGCCTTGTATAATGACCACCCAGTATGCACAACTTCAGCAGCCACCATTCATACCCCTTAGAGGAATGCAGACCTTACAAGGTGAGATATGGAGAATCTTTACTAATCATTGTTCAAAATCTTCTCCTTGACTGATACCATTACCTGTTATAAAGATCTTTAATTACGGTCATTCGCCACTGTAGTGTTACAAAGATATAGAACTCTACAGTATGTAGTCCTCGCCAATACTGAAGGGATTAAGCATGTGTTTGCTTTTCTTTCTTTGTGTTATTATGTACAATGTGTTGGTATTTATGATAATTGATTATTTCTCCTTTTTGATTTTGTTACAGTGTGTCAGACCTCGCTTGGAGCCCAACATATTTCCCAGGCCAGTTTAATTACACAAGGAGCAGTTCAGCTTGCTGCTAATGAAAAAAGTGAACCACCTCTAATGTACCCAACTCAACCAGCTCGGAAGCTGAGCCACCTCCCAAAGTTACATATTGATGTGCAAAGCAACAAAGAGTTATGTGTGCCAGTGTGGAAAAGGGGTGGGTTAAAAGATATGGAGAAGAGATCTTCAGAGGTGAAGGCCCCCTCACATATGGCTCAGAAGATTCGTAATAACGTGCTGAGTTCAGTGAAGACTAAGTGTCCGTCAAAGTCTGAGGGGGTACCAAAGTGCTCCACAGTGGAAACAAAGAAGAAAAAGATCCTTTCTTCAGCTGCAAAGGATCAAGTCCCTCAAACTGCACTGCAAAAGAAGGTAAAACCAATGTCAAAGCCAGTAAATCATTCTTCTGCTCCTATACCAGGGAAGTCACCCCATGGCCCACAATCTGGTGACGAGGCTGTTCTGTTAAAAAAGATGAAACATGTGTGTCTCTCAGGTGCCCACATTTCCAATAAGGTATCTGAAAAGATGCTGCAAAGCCGTGAAGGTTCAATGGATGCAAAGACACCTGCTGTTACTCATATTAATCATAAACTGAAGAAAACTCAGGAGATCGGGATCAAACGTAAAAATGCAAAGACTCCTGCAGTTACTCATAGTCCTGAGCGCAAGACACCTCAGGAGATGGGGATCAAACGTAAACAGAACAGCAATAGCAAGCAGGTAGTGAAGACCAGCTTTTTCAGTTTTAAGCAAGCGCTGGCTTGTGGTACTGATAATAACCCCAAAGCTCTCAAAAGAAAAAGTGCTAATCAGCCTGGGATGAATTCAGAAGTCCTTGGGAAGGGCAAGAAGTCATTGGAACCTTCTAAACAAGGAAAGTTGAAAGCCCATCCCAGCAACCTAAGCCTCCTAATGATTAACGCTGTTCAATTATTTCACCCATTGGGTTTAAAAAGCAGGTCCCACAGGTCCAGGGGCACCCGCAGGATCCATTACACTTGGAAATAAGCTTGGACCAATGCAAGGAAGCCAAAACCAGACTTCTGCTTCTCATGTTCAGTGGCCTCCTACTGATGGGATTAAAATGTGGATGGTCAAGAAACAGAGCAGTATTTCTGGAATTGAAGGAATCGGTATTAATGCCAGGCCTAGGCTATTTAAAATACATGAGTACACAAGACCTGACATTAAAACCAGTGAAATCAAACAACGTGGGAAAAACAAAGCTTCAGTTATAGAGAATCTCAAACACTTCCCAGTGATATCCATGGAACAGGAAGCTGCAGTAAGATGCATTGAAAAGGTCAGCCAAACCACTATCCCCATTCCAGCTCCTGGCATTAAAACCAGTGTAATCAAACAACGTGGGGGAAACAAAGCTTCAGTTATAGAGAATCCCAAACACTTCCCAGTGATATCCATGGAACAGGAAGCTGCAGTAAGATGCATTGAAAAGTTCAGCCAAACCACTATCCCCATTCCAGCCCCTGGCATTAAAAGCAGTGAAATCAAACAAAGTGGGGAAAACAAAGCTTCAGTTATAGAGAATCCCAAACACTTCCCAGTGATATCCATAAAACGGAAAGCTGCAATGACATGCATTAAAAAGGTCAGCCAAACCAGTATCCCCATTCCAGCTCCTTTCAAGCAGCAGCACCAGCTTTCTAACCAGCAGCACCAGCTTTCTAACCTGCAGCTTCCTATCAATGTACCCAGTAGAGTGGACAACTCCACTCAATCCTTCTGTCAACAGCCTCTCCAAGAGCTTGAGGTCTCCATACCTATTCCACCTGGACAGAGAGAGGAGAAGGAGGCTATTAAAAGGAAAGCACAACTGGAGAGGGAGTAAGCCTGTCAACATACCTCCAAGGGGAGGCTACAGTGCTTTGTTCAGAGGCAGAAGGATCATAACATCTCTAAACGTTACGGATACCCACCATATAGACTTCATTCCCCCATGAGCTACTTAATCTGTAACTGGTGCCAAGCTCTGTGAATATCTGTAAATAAGATTTATATTTATAAGTTAGTTTGTAACATATTTTACTAAGATTATATTTAAAACACTTCAATAAAATGTATCTATTTTTATTTGAACTCTTTATTTACTAATTAAATTATTTACAAATGCCAAGGGTTATTGAAATTCTGTAAATTAACTTTAGATTACCCTCTTGATGATGGATGGATGGATGGATAGAGATAGAGATAGAGATAGAAATAGAGATAGAGATAGAGAGATAGAGAGATAGAGAGAGAGAGAGAGAGAAAGTCGGACCCCAATTATGAGAGAGAAACAAATAAATATTTAACTATATACTTTGTCATGTTGGATGTATGTACTGTATGTCTTTATTTATATAGCGCCATTTATGTAGATAGCGCTTCACTGCAGTAATAAACGTGACAATCATATAAATAATACAAATAACAGATCATGGGAATAAGTGCTTCAGACATAAAAGTAACATTTAGGAAAAGGAGTCCCTGCTCTGAAGAGCTTACAATCTAATTGGTAGGTGGAACATACAGAGACAGTAGGAGGGCGTTCTGGTAAGTGCGTCTGCAAGGGGCCAAGCTTTATGTATGCGGTCTGTAGTATCAGCCACGGAGCTACTCACATGCTTCTATATGTGGGTCTTAAAGATGGATAGATAGGGTGCTAGTTGGGTATTGAGGGGAAGGGTATTCCAGAGGTGAGGGGCAGTCAGTGAGAAAGTTTTCAGGCGAGAGAGGGTTTTAGATACAAAAGGGGTAAATAGAAGACATCCTTGGGCGGATCGCAAGAGTCGGGATGGTGCATAGCGAGAAATTAGAGCTGAGCTGTAAGGAGGGGCAGAAGAGTGTAAAGCTTTAAAAGTGAGGAGGAGAATTGAGTGTGAGATACGGGATTTGATAGGAAGCCAGGAGAGTGATTTCAGCAGGGGAGACGCTGAGACTGATTTAGGAAAGAGTAGAGTGATTCTGGCAGCAGCGTTTAGGATAGATTGTAGGGGAGACAGGTGAGAGGCAGTAAGAGGGAATAAGGCCGGACAGCAGAAGGTTCCAGTAATCGAGATGGTAGAGAATGAGGGTCTGTGTCAGAGTTTTAGCTGTTGAGCAACAGTGGAAGGGCGTATCTTTGTAATATTGCGGAGGAAAAAACGACAGATTTAGCTACCTTTTGAATGTGAGAGGAGAATGTGAGAGAGGAGTCTGTGACCCCTAGGCAGCGTGCTTGGGCTACTGGATGTATAGTAGTACTTCCAACAGTAATGTGGAAGGAGGTAGTAGGGCCAGGTTTGGCATGAAATATAAGGAGTTCTGGTTTTGACATGTTAAATTTAAGTCGGCGGAGGATCATGTTGCATTGGGCTTCTCTTCCTTGTGTTTATACTGTACAATGTCACATACCCAGTAGCACTCCTTAAGACAAATATATATGGTGAGGTTGGTTTGGGTTTGAGTTTACATGGGTTTGTGTGCGCAGATTTAAATTGTTTGGAGGTCTGTGACTCCTCCCCGTTTCCAAACTTACTCTGCCCACCTTTAAAGCAGCAGTCCAAGCTATCGTTTAAAAAAAAAAAAATCTCTTTAATATGTGCATCAATACAATCCACACATTGATAAGTAATTAGCTAAGTTGCGATCCATCGGTGAAGATTCGACTTGGGGGTTCACTAAATGGTTGCCAGTGCAGCAGAAGAGGACCAAAGATGCAAAGTTCTCTGGGGAAGATCATGTGACCAGGCAGTCACTGGATACAATTGAGTTTTGCACAGCGAGGGAGAGTGCAGGGCTAAAAAAAAGGGGGGGGAAGTGCCAGAGCCTGTTTCAGATTAGGAAGGGGGTGTGACTTTGTAAATGGTTGCTGTAGAAACAAAAAATGATTGTTACATTATGATACATTAAAATTTTAATACAGAGTTGTTTAAAAAAAAGTACCATTACTAGTAGCATTATACTAAAAAAAATAATACAGATGCACAGTAATACCCTCTATAGATATACCAAGAATTGTTATATTTATTAGTGGTGACCATGTCCATCAATAAAATGAACTGACATCCTATTCTTCACAGTCAGGATAAAGGTTTTTGATCTTACCGCACTCCTATTAGATCATTGTGGTGGGTGTCCTTTTTATTTGTAAGGTGCAGGCAAGAGTGTCTGGGATCCCACTTTTGACACAGTTAAACTTGGCGCTGGATATCTTCTTGCTTCCCTATTCTAAGAAAGTCTAACACCAGACATTATAGCATGATAAACTGTGTTGCACCTGACGATGGGAGATCCCCGAAACATTGTGCGTTTGCAATCTGCAAATAAAACAGTTTATCTGCTATAATTTCTGGTGTAAGACTTTATTAGAATAGGGAGGCAAGAAGATATCCAGCTCCGACATTCTATTCTTAGTAAGGAGTTTTCCAAGCTGCCCCCCGCTAGCCATTTTAATACCCATTTTGATCTTTTACTTCCCATAACATTCAATACCCATTGGATCTGGTCCTGACTAGCATTCTGTATGTTACCGACATCTTCAAAGAGTAGACAGAAATCCTCGTGGAAAAAGTGAAGCACAGCCGGTCCAAGAAGAAAACAATCCGGGGCTAAGCGAATGAATTACAAATATTCTTTATTGGGGGTGCACAGCATGGTGGCGCAGGGGATATGCCTCTGACATGTTTCGCGCTGAGATAGCGCTTCCTCAAAGAGTATCTGGATACAGAGGCATATCCCCTGCGCCACCATGCTGTGCACCCCCAATAAAGAATATTTTTAATTCATTCATTAGCCCCGGATTGTTTTCTTCTTGGACCGGCTGTGCTTCACTTTTTCCACGAGGATTCCTGTCTGCATTGTATACCAGCTGGATGCACGCCTCTGGGACGGCATTCAAACAACACCCATGTGAGTAAGAACTACATCATTATATCACTGGATATTCATATCTTGCTCTAAGGTTGCTGCCAGATAGAAACCTGCTGTTCACACTGATGTTCATACAGTATCCACCGGTTAGTTCAAATTAGGTTTTTGTTACACCATTGGCAGCAGTTAACCTGTTAATGAGCTCTGCAATCAAGACACCCCTAGTTGTTTGTGCTTACTTACCTATCCCAGGGTCCGCTTAAACTTGCTTATTCACTTATGACTATCAGATCTCACACTTTGATGCACTTGGTTTGGAGGACATTCCTCCTACAGTCTCATGTTCAAAGAGTATCTTTTTTTAAGGCTCTCGTTGTCATTCCTACATACAGATGTAGCCACACTTATACGTCGCTGTACGTGGTCCCATTCGGAAGTCATGAACTAACCGCAGCAATGCCGGGAGAAGCTACGACGGTCACCTTCACTACTGCAAATCTCATTTTTGCTTTTTAAGTTGTGGCTGTATCTACAGTTGCAAGGACATTGTAAGCAATATATTAGCCCTTCTGGCTCAGCAGCAAGACGCCCGGTAGACGTGCTACTCTGTGTATGCAGAGTATTGAAGAAGAGGCCAATACAGCTTCTGATGCCTTAGCAATATGACAGAATGTCAGAGCGGTGGCTATGCTGCGGTGCTACTGCATTTCCTGCTTGCACGGTGTTGAAACAACAGATGGACTTCGGCACAGGAAGCCTCAACAGTCTCTGTCGTTACACAGACAGAATCACCTGGTCAATGACAGAGAGGAAATAGCTGCAGACCAATGTGGCACTGACATAGGGTGACCGATGTCCCGGGACAGTCCAGATTTTTTTATCTAATGTCTCCTGCCCCCACTATCTTCTGCTACAGTATGTCCCGATTTTACCAGGAGCAGAGAGAAAAGTAGGGTCTGCCACTGCAATTTATCCTCCAGCCATTAGGTGGCGTTATGCTGCGCAGCTCATTCTCTGACTGGGTGCAGTGTGAGTGTGTGTGTGTGTGTGTGTGTGTGTGTGTGTGAGTGTATGACATGTGGAGGGAAGGTGGAGGGGTGAGAGAAATGGCGAGGGGAGGGGGGTTGAAGGAGAGACATGGCGAGGGGATGGGGGTGAAAGAGACATGTGGAGGGGGTGAAAAAGAGACATGGCGAGGGGGTGAAAGAGAGTCTTAGGGATGGGGGGTGAAAGAGACATGGGTAGGGAGTGAAAGAGACATGGGGAGGGAGTGAAAGAGACATGGGGAGGGGGGGTGAAGAGATATGGGGAGCCGGGGGTGAAGAGACATGGGGAGGGGGGTTGAAACAGACATGGGGATGGTGAAAGAGGCATGGAAAATGGGGGGGGGGGTGAAAGAGCGACATGGGGAGGGAAGGGGAGGTGAAAGAGAGACATGGGGAGGGGGTGAGAGACATGGGGAGGGGATGGGGGTGAAAGAGACATGTGGAGGGGGTGAAAAAGAGACATGGTGAGGGGGTGAAAGAGAGTCTTAGGGAGGGGGGTGAAAGAGACATGGGGAGGGAGTGAAAGAGACATGGGGAGGGGGGGTGAAGAGATATGGGGAGCCGGGTTTGAAGAGACATGGGGAGGGGGGTTGAAACAGACATGGGGATGGTGAAAGAGGCATGGAAAATGGGGGGGGTGAAAGAGCGACATGGGGAGGGAAGGGGAGGTGAAAGAGAGACATGGGGAGGGGGTGAGAGACATGGGGAGGGAATGGGGTGAAAGAGGCATGGGCGGGGTGAATAAGCGACATGGGGGGGTGAAAGAGAGACATGGAGAGGGGAGGTGATAGAGAAACACGGGCAGGGGGTGCAAGAGACATAGAGAGGGGGATGAAAGAGAGCCATTGGGAGCGGGGTGAAAGAGAGACACGGGGAGGGGGGATGAAAAAAAGCTATGGGGGAGTGAAAGAAAGTCACGGGGAGGGTGGGTAGTTCTTTTTTTCTTCTTCACATGTCTGGGAGATGTTGATCAGATGGCTTCTTAGGGTCAAATACGACGTGACAGACTTTATATAAGGCCTGTGACGTCACATTTGACCGGCAAATGATACATCCACCAATCTGATTGGTGTATGTACCATGTGTTGGCTTCCATTTTTTTTTTGGCTGAAATGACATCATCTTAAGTGATCGGATAATAAAAGAACTATTGGATCTCAATATAAATGTAGAAAATATGCAGGGCCAAACCTATGACAATGCTGCAAATATACGGGGAAAGCATAATGGAGTTCAAAGACATATTGAACATGAATCCATGTGCGTTTTATGTACCATGTAGTTCTCATTATTTGAACCCGGTGGTTAACAACGTGGCCAAACCCAATATAAGTGCCATTTAATAATTTTTTGGCTTAATTCAACCGTTGTATAATTTCTTCCCCTGGTCCTGCAACAGGTAGATCGTTCTTTTAAAATCCTTACCCAATTTAACACTAAAGAGAGTCTGTGAAACATGTTGGGAGCCTCGTATTGATGCAGTTAGACCAATTCGATACCATCTGGGAGCACTCTATGTTGCATTAGTGTATATTAAAGAAGATGTGACATTTAAAAGTGAACATCATGGCCCCCAGAGTAGAGCTACAAACTATGACAAAGTCCAAAGACCAAATCTGTGGCTCCAAAAAACAATCCCAACAATAGATTTTGGGCCCTGTTTGTTTAAATCAAAAACACTACAGAAATGTCCAATCCTTTGTCTCATAAATAGAAAGGTATCCTTACCAACTCCACTTATAAATGGTGTAAATGATCAGTCTTGGGGTTTACAGTATATACATGCAGAAAAGATGGCATCTGGCTGGTTCTGCTCTGTTATTGAGCTATCACAAATCAGCTGTAAATGTTTACATGGAATGGCACCTAGTTAACTTCTTAAATCAATAACTGTAGACTTGCTAGTCCCCTATATCATAGACGGAATCCTCAATAATAACAAAGTGGAGACTCACGGTTATGAAAGGGTTCATCAGTTCAATCCTGCTCCTGTGGGTTGCTGCAGGACACCTTTTGGTGTGCTGTTCGCTAGGTAGATAGTACAAAGTGAAAAATGTGCGATGCACAACCGGAACGAAAAAATAAATGAACTGGAGAGAGGGTACAGCAACTACACAATTTGCTTTTAATAACTCATCTAATCAAATGACCGGCAACAAAACGTTCGCGCACACGGAGGTTTTCAAACACCTCTATGGAGCTTGGTCCCAACCCTTGTTCGCATCACGCGTCACTCACGCGCGGCGCGCTTACGCGACAATCGTGCACCGCTCCCCAGCTGCGAGACAACACCCGTAACAATGCCCACCTGTCTCCTGCGCTCTGCGTCCAATCACAGCTCCCGCGGGGGCCGCACCTTCGTTCCGCCTCTCACTCTCATTGCTTCAGTCCTCCTATTTAATCTCTGCTTGCTCAGTCACACAATGCTGAGCATAGACCATAGTAGCCTTGTGTTCCTACACTCCTGCTTTGCCTTGCCTTGTGCCTTGCCTCTCTTGCTTTCAGTTTGACCTCACGTGTACCGACCCGGCTAGACTCTTGGACCTTCTCTGTATAACGACCCCGGCTTCCCCTCGACTACCTGCATCTCTCCATCCCTGAACACGGCGATAGGACATTCTACTAACGCACCGGCTCCAACACTCGACCTCGGCACAACGGTCATCTACCATTCTACTGGCTCCTCCCCACAACCGCGGCAAGTATCTGGACTACCCTCTCTCTCCAACCCCGACCCGGCTACACTGACAATCCAGGTATGCCTCCACTGCTGCAGGTGCGCATTTTCTACTTTCCCACCTCAGTACCGGGGGTCCGCCTTGTTCGTGGTGAGCGCAAGCATTACAATTAGAGAGGGTTGGGGTTCCTTACAATGCAGCTGATCTCAGATGCACTATTAGAGAGGGTTGGGGTTCCTTACAAAGCATCTAATCTCAGACGCGCTACAGTATTAGAGAGGGTTGGGGTTCCTTACAATGCATCTGATCTCAGACGTACTATTAGAGAGGGTTAGGGTTCCTCAGAATTTCACAATATAATTATAAGGTTCCTTAACCAAAAGAAGGCTTAAAACCACTGGTCAATACCACCTATACCACCTGTGTTGTGATTTACAGAACCCGCTTTGTTTGGTGTGTCTCATTTTTGTGTAATTAGTACAGATATTCAAGTGTAGTGAGCATTTATTCTCTGCCAATAAATGTGTATAGGTTTACGTAATATGCGGGCTTCCTCTGGACTGTTTTCAAACACACTGATATGAATAGAATTATGGGGAGATCAATATTGTAGACATGCTTTCCCTTAGCAACAAGATGCAATAGTAATAGATTATTATGTAATGAGAGAACAAAAAGATAGAACCGGGCGCTTCTAACTATGAAATAACTGAAGTGAATTAGTGGTAAAAAATAACCAATAACAGTGAACCTAAAAACCAAATAAGTATATATATAAATATAGTGAATAAATAACCTTCACCAAAAAACGTGATCAGTAAAATATTAAATGTGAAATACAATACAAATGAATACAGCAGCTCTACACACTTTAAAGGACTGTCCAGGTCCAATGTAGTCTTGCGTTGTCTTACAGGTAGGAGGAGCGCTGTGGTTCTCGAGATAATTTGTGAAAAATAGAAAAAATAGTATAATAGTTCAGATGGTATTAATAAGTGAAATATAAAATAGTCTCTGTGTTAGTGTCACTCACAAATTGATTCAGATATATCACACGTATCAGAGATCCATCTCTCTCTGATGGGAGCCCTTTATTGGAAGCCCTCTGGTTATAGAAGCCTTATAACTGTTGGTCTGGTAAGCTTGACGTGTGATGGAATCGTAAAGTACTCAGTATACCTCCCAAGGAATGTGGAGAAAGAAAGGAGAGAGCGCACAATAGTGTGGTATGATAAGGGTATATATTGCACAAAAATAGCATATAGGTAATGCACTCACATTTTGGCATTAGAGACAATTAGTTGGAGAGAACTGCTGGTGACTCGTAGAGGACGCCAGTGTATTCAGTCACTGGAAAGCTTCCGCATCTGCCTACGTCACGTCCTGTGACGGTGTCACGCCTGTATGCCCGAAGACCTGGCAAGACCCCAGTACTGAGGTGGGAAAGGTATTACACCACACACCCTCAGCAGTGGGAGCAAGCCCGGAGTGTGGTATAGCGTTGCTGGGCCTGTTGAAAGAGTAGTTAGTGATATTTGCAACGTCTTTAGTAGTATGCGTAGGGACAGTCGTGTCCATGTGCCAATGTCCAAGGGTTCCAGAGGGTAGAGTCGTCGGCGTACAAAGCCAGGTCCAAGGGTTCCAGAGAGCAGCGTGGTCGAGAGCGTAGCAAGGTTCAAAGGGATACACAGAGCAGAATAGTCCAGAGTAAGCAGGGTCAAAGCCAGGGAAATCCAAAGGAGAAACACAGGAGCAGGATACAGCAGGGACACAGAGGGAGCACAGCATAGGTCAGCACACAGGGAAACAGGAACTACTGTATGCAGAGCGAGGAAGACATGGACAGACAGGGATTATCATACTGCTCCCTTGTAGCTATTAATTCAAGCTCCCACATTTTATCTGTCAGGCTTCTTGCATTAGCAAGCATGCATTTAAGTTTTTTTTCAGCCTGTACTATTATCTTATCTGCTCCTTCCTTTCTGCTCCCACTTGGTTTAGTCTTTAGAAGTTTTCTAAATTACTTTTACAATGTCAGTTTTATGCCTAAATGTTCAAATCTGTGAACTTGTTACCGTATGTTATGCACAGTGGATTTCATAAAAGACCGAGGACCATAAATTGAATGAATTCACACGATTTCCATTATTTTGGGGATATACAGTCAGTGCCTTAATTCCATTTTCTTCTGTAATAATGCTCTTTGGCACTATTTTCCACTGCCATCTACTCACTGACAAAGAGCTGCAGGAGAGGTATACAGTAATTACCTGGCCAATGGCAAATATGCAATTCTGCATCACCACTATAATATTTTTTAGCAGTTGTTACAATCATCCTAATTGACAGAGCGGTAAGACCACTATGCAAAAATTGCATTATCAATTAGATCTTTTCCCTCCTTATTTCTCAGACTGTATATAATGGGATTCAACAAGGGGGTCACCACACAGTAGAATATAGACACAACTTTGTCAATGTCAAATGAGTACTTAGACTGTGGCCAGACATATATAAATATAACCGTCCCCTAGATAGAATATGCCGACCACTGTGAGGTTACACACACATGTGGAGAAGGCTTTCCGACAGTCTGTGAGCGAGGAGATCCACAAAATGGTTACAATGTTGCAAACATAGGACACCATAGTGAGAAGAAAGGTTGCTGGTAAGATGACAGACGTGGACATGTAATATATGGCATCAACTACATGGGTAGAGGACCAAGACAGTTTTAACACTGCAGCCACATTGCAGAGTTTGTGGTCAATAGAGTTAGGACCACAAAACGTCAACTGAGATGTAGAATAAGTGGTGAGTATACACCATAGAAACCCAGCAGAGCATGGCCAGCATGTGACACGTCCTGTTGGTCATTATACGTAGCTGTGTAAAGTAATGGCTTACAAATGGCAAGGGAATGATCGTAAGCCATGCCAGCCAGGAGGAAACGCTCAGTGGAATCCAACGAAAAGGAGAAGTACATTTGAGCCATGTAGCTGAAGAAAGAGATTGCCGTTGGCTTGGTCATGAGGTTCCAGAGCATCTTGGGAACACTGACGAGGTGTATCACATTTCCATAAAGGTGGAGTTTCACAGGAGCAAATACTGTACATGGGCTCGTGAAGGTATCAGTCCAGGCTGATAATGGGTGAGGATAGTGATATTGCCCATCAGGGTCACTGTGTAGAATAAGGAGAACAAGATGGAAGGGACCAGGTGAAAATTCTGAAAGTTGGGAAAATTCAGGAGGGTCAATTCTGTGACGAGTTCTATTCTCCCTCAGGGTCTTCCCAGTCTGTAATAATACTGAAAATTTCTTCATTTAATTACATATACATTAATAAATTATCTATGTATTAGAAAATCCATCATCCAACTAAAATTAAATGTATAAATGTAAAACTATTGGACATTGTGCTATGTTCTGCCCATTGTAATATATTATACAGGACATGCATTACATTGAATCCCGTGTCCCTGCTCCATAGAGCTTACAATCTGATTTTAGGTGCCTGAGGCACAGGAAGATTATTTGGACTGCAGTGATCCTTGTCCATAATATATTATAATATTATGTGACAATATTACAACAACTGGCATATATTACATTTACAGTGTACATCTACGTCGCACCAAAGCCGGACAGCCTTTGGGGCAGGCGAAGGGCAGGCAAAGGGTGTGAGCTATTTGCTGATGTTAAAACTTCTCTATTTCAATCTGAAACTCACCAGCCCTTTGTTTTATCCCTTTTTCCAACTCTATCTGTCCATGAAATGTCTGTGAATTGACTGTATAACTCTGTTCATTGAATGTAACCATGTATTGTTATTACTCTGTGTCCAGGACATACTTGAAAACGAGAGGTAACTCTCAATGTATTACTTCCTGGTAAAACATTTTTATAAATAATATATCTACTGATAATTATAAATACTATGTCTCTGCTACAAGCCTACTAACGTTTTTTTTTAAAGCCACCAATTTTATATGAAAAGGATTGCTAAAGTCCTGAAAGGATTCAACAGAAGGGTCACCCCCTGCTTTCCTCTTACAAAGTTCAGTCACTTATGAATATTGCTAGGATCCATTTTAAAGCTCAGCTTTCAAATTATTGCTACTTTATCCTAGATTAGTCCAGTTCAGGAGTGGCCAACTCCAGTCCTCAAGGGCCACCGGCGGCAGGTCAGGTCATTGACTGAGCCTCTAATTGAGCCACACACATGGCTGAGAAAGGTTCACTCCTTAAGTCAGGAGGCTACAAGGCCCCAAATTCCGGGGAAATATGTAGGGTAAAGGTTAGTTAGCTTGCGACGCATGTATTTGAGCTCGAGGAAGGTTTTTTGTATTATTCACTACAGTGTGAGGGGAGGAGAAAGTTAATTTTGAATTCTCTCTCTCTTCTATGTAACTTGGTTCTAAATAAACTCACTATGATATTCTGAACCCTTAGACTTATTGATATTATTTGTACGCTTTCACACACTCACTGGATAGTTGAACTTCTAGGCTCTAGGGCGTTCATCCAGCAGCAGAAACAGTAGTGATATAGTCCAAAGATGGAAAAACAGACGCGTTTCGGGTGTTCCTACTCTTTGACAAAGGGCAGGAACGCTCGAAACGCATCAGAGTAGATTCTATACCCACTCACCTTGATGTTCCCCATTTCATTCCCTAATAAATAGGTCTTTAATTAAATTCCTTGATGTTCTGTACTGCATTTTTTCCTCAACACGCTGTGCACCGTTTTCCCATCTTTGGACTATATAATTTCTCCTCAATTGACTGTCACAAACCGGTATTAATGCTGATATACAGCAGCGGCAGCTTTTATTCTCACATTTCCCGCACGGCAGGATGCGTGCGGGAAACGTGGTGACGCTGCTTGTCGCGGCATCACTGTGACGTCACTGTCACGTGACACGCCCGTCTTCCCCGGCTTCCCCGACACCCCTGGAGTGTAAAGTGAGGTAAGCGGGGTGCGGGGAAGCAGAGGGGCAGAGCAGGAGCCGGGTTCGGGGTCGGGAAGGGGGTTAGAAATGCGCGGGGGTGGAGGGGGGTGCGCGGAGAAACACGCCAGCTGGAGTAGATCCGCCGGCAAATGTAAGAATAAAAGCTGCCGCTACTGTACATGAATTTACTTGCAGCTGAAAAGTGCTACGGAATGGACGGAACTAGCCAATAGGTACACTTGTTTCTCTCTTTGTATCTCTCGTGTATCTCCTTGTGGAAACAGTCTACAGAAGCTTACAAGCAAGTGAGCACCTCATTTCAAGGACCCATAAAGATGTTCAATTTAATATTTGCACAGATCATCTTACCATTAAAACACGGTGTTCAGAGATTAATATCCACGTAAAGTACAATTAGTGATACATTTTCTATAACATGCTCATCATCTATCAAATAAGTAATTGATCTTCAGACTGTGGTAATTAGCCGAAAGTGCCGAGCTTCAACCAATGGAAGACACGCAGCGCTCCTTGGCTTTAACACATGAGCATATGCAGTCCAAGTTTTAAAAGGGGGATGGAAGATGAGAGAGAGAAAAAAAGAGGGGCTGGGGGAGAGAGAAAGGGGTAGAGAGGAGTGCGTGATTGTGTTAACAGTAAGAGAATGCGTTTGACACCACATCATGGAACAATCAGGATGCAATGGGGTTAGATGCGTATTCACTACAAAATACTCTGACATTTTAAGCATCAATAAATAGTAAGAATTCTGTTTTCCTTTCTTTTTCTTAGAAGTCATGTAATAAACATTTAGAGCCTCATTCAGAAAGCCTCGATAAGGCACTTATCGAGCACTTATCGACCAAAATGGCTACTCGTATTCAGAAAGCCTCGATAACTGCTCGATAACGGCCTGTATCGATGCAAAATTTTATCACCAACAGAAATTCGCCAATTGAGCGGCGATCAGCCGCTTATCGACCATATTCTGAAGGATCATAAACTCGCGCGATTCAGATACCCGCGAGTCGGCTGTCGCGGCCTATCGCAGCCCATCGCAGCCCTAAAAGGCGTTCTTCTCCCCAAATCCAATTCACCTCAAACTTTAGGTAAATTGGTGGGGAGATGGGCTTGATGAGCTGCGATGTGTCGGGACTTACAAAAAATCAGGCCCTTTTCCTGCCTCGGATTGATGCCGGGGGTCTCCGAAGCTGATAGCCATTAATAGCAGCTCCGGACCCCCCCGGCATGCATCCGAGGCAGGAAAAATGCATGTACAACAACTTCATTACCTTAGCGGCTAACCGCTAAGGTAATGAAGGGGTTAAACAACCGTGCCAGGCTTTCTGTAAAGACATACATTACAATACAATACTGTGGCTAGCGAGGGTGGGTGAAGGGGGAATTTGGCCCTTAGTGGCTGTTTAGGCCTTGCGGGGGAGTTGCAGGGGGGTTGCGGGGGGAATTAACCCCTTCACTACCTTAGCTGTTACTATCGCTAAGCAATAAAGGGGTTAACCCAACCGCTACCCACCCGCAAGGTCTAGACACCCATCCTTAAGGCTAATACCCCCTTCACCCATCCATGAAGCCTAAGCACCCACCCCTGACTGACTATACCCACCCTATAGCCATTGAGTAGTATAGTGGTACATCATACCCATATAATAATAATATGGGCATGATAAGCCTCTATAGCACTCAATGGGCACCCTAATTACAATACATTAATACACTAGACACACAATAATAAAACCTAACTAAACTCCAAAAAAACACACTTCACTAAATATAAACAGTAGCCAGCTAATCCAATCAATACAAGCAATAACAACATCAACAATGAATTCATTAAACCATTAACCAATCAAACCAATTAATTCCTAAATCAACTCAACATGAATAGTAACACTAACCAATCCAAACAATTAATTACTACAACATTAATGAATTTAAACAGTAAAATACAAAGAAAGAAATTCTAACAATATCTTAACTAACCATAAAACGCATTAACTAACATAATATAACATTAACTACAAATGAACACAAATCACAAACCTCTTAGTAGCATTAAGCATGAACAAACAAACAATCACATCCACATAATACAATGAAATGAAAAAAAACCCACAGCAATACCAAGTGAGAAATGCCCCCCAAATATTGGCATAATAATGTATTAACCTGTACCCTAAAGAGGTACAGATTAATATATTATCAGTCAATGTGCCTCCCCAAAAAATCAAAACACACATCCAATGAATAAACCTGTAAAAAGAGACATTTACAAACATTGAATATATTACTTACCAATAGAAGCGGTGGCCCTCCGACTCCCGGGGTAACAGGAAGCTCACGCACCTTGAAGCCCTCCAACAGCATCCGATGCCATCTGCCATGAAGATCCGGATCAGGTACCCAAATCTTCTTTTTTCTAGTTGGGTTCCCGAGGGACTTGTCTGTGCAAGAAGGTGACACACTCCTCTCACAACCCGAGACGCAGGCAATCGACCAAGGTGGTCCCTATACCGGCACCTTCCATCTAATAATTTTATTGACCTTCTTCATACAAACTATATACATGAATAAACCAGTGTGGGTACAAGTCATAACCTATTTACAGTGAACACGAACGAATCCTAGCAACCATCCCGGACTTCTAGTCACCCGAACCCCTCGTGCTCTGTGTGATCTTCAGCTCTGCGGCAGAGTCCAGTGCGGTCAACCCTCCCCCCGCTCTGATGCCCAATCCCCTGAAGGCTCCCTCCCTCTTAAACAAGTTATATTTTGCTTTGGCTGAACTTCAAACCTATTTCCTTCTAGGCCACAGTCCCTTAATAACCTCTCCCCTCCGCATGAGTCCCTTGTTTATTATGGCCGCCCACCCTGACACCCTCCCCCCTCCCCTTTCCCCCCACCCAACCTCCACCATCATCCTTATCTCCGGTATGGGGCTTTTCTTCTTCGCAGGACCTTTTCAGCTTTAGAGGTGTCCACATACCCAGTTCAGCGAAGGTACATAGCGACCGCACTCTCGTTATACTCCCCCCTATACATTGCAGCCGAGCATCTCCCCGTCGGCCCCCCATGGACATCTACTGCAGGTACGTGGAGAGAGAGATTAATCATCTGGACCATAGAAAACATGGAGGTCCACCCTAATTCTTGCCCTCATATCTAAGTCCCTAACCCGCCTGCACTTATAAGACTATCCCTTTTTTCTCTACTTCCCTGTCCCTTCTCTAGACTACTCCTTCTTCCCTCGTCACCCCTTAGCTCCTCAGCAGGGCTGGAGTTTCAGCGCTTTTGCTTGGCCCTGCTTGGCTGAACTCCTCCCTCTCCTACCCTACCGAGAGGATGCTTCTATCCCTTCACCGTCCTAGTCTACCCCCAGCCTTTCTCCCCCACCCTTTCTCCAGCGAGTAGATTAGCTTCCATGTGACCATCCACATCCCCCAGTCTTCTAAACCCCTGCTCCCTTTCCCCTGATCTCTGGCCTGATCTTCGACCCCAGTCTCCCCGCTCCTCCTTCCCTCTCTTCATTTATTCTCTAGCGGCAAGGCCCCCCTCTCCCCCCCCCCTTATGAGTTGGATAATTATTAAATTTTAGGGCAGCCATGTCCCAGTCGGATCCTACGGTTCTCCACTGTTCTCCACCCGTGGGCCTCCTGCTCCCGTCTGAGCCCCCGTCGGCGAGATAATGGAGTCCAGCCGGACTCAGTGCCCTCTTCTACCACCTGGGGTCTCTCCCAGCCGTACCCTCATCCTGAGCTTACATGGCCGACATGCACCTTCACGCCACCAGGGGTCCTCGTCACTCATCTCTCCTTCTGCTGATACCAAGATGGCCGTGATGCATCTTCCCGCCACCAGGGGACTTCTTCTTTATCTCACTCCTCCAGGAAGAATCAAGATGGTCGTGATTCACCTTCCCCTTCCACCAGAGGGACCAACTACACACCGCACAAATCGTATGAAACTCAGAGCCGGGGATGGCTCCTTTAAGTCCTAACTTGGGGATGATTGACACCGGAGAAACACTTAAGCACTGTGTTTGCTCCTCTGCAGCTCCATACGCTTCCATGACGCCTCCGGAGCTGGATCCTCGGCTGGGAGCTGCTGTTCAGGACCCGAGGAAGAGACAGGTAGGCCTGTTTTTTTCAGAAACTCAGCTCTCCCCTCCACATGTTTCAGAGTGAACATTTTTTAACACCATTAATCCAAATGGGAACAGCTATCTATACCGGATCCCATTATCGCATAGGGCTTTGGTAATTGATGACAGGGCTCTCCTCTTTGACAGGGTTGCCGGGGCAAGGTCCTGAAACACCTGGAGTTTCACTCCCTCGAATTCCAGGGACTTAGCCGCTCTGGCGATTTGACATATGTTTTCCTTTATTTTAAAGTAGTGTAGCCTTATGATTATGTCCCTCGGCGAGTCTCCATGTTGCGGTTTGGATCGCAACGCTTGGTGACATCTGTCAAATTGTAGCTCTATTTCAGTCTTGTCTGGTAGCATATGCAACAGCCAGTTGGAGGTAAATTCCTCTGGATCTGACACCGACTCCGGGACACCCCGCAGGTGGATATTATTTCGCTGGTCGCGGTTTTCTGAGTCTTCCTGCCTGTCATTTATGTCCGCAATCCTTTTATAGAGTTGGGCCGTGGATTTCTCATTTTTCTGGATGGCTCTAGTACAGTATTTGCATCCACTTTATTTTCCAGTGTGTTGGTTCTGTCACCTAAACTGTCAATATCTTTCCTGAGTTCCCAGAACTCTTTCTGAAAAAAGGTCTTCATCTCCGAGCAGAACACTTTCATGTCCTTTCTTGTGACCCAGTCTTGGTCCGAAGCCTCCGCTCTACTCGCGGGTCTGCTTGTGAATCTTTCACTCTGAGTCGGAGCCCGCCATTTGCTTGCTTTCCTCCCCTACACTCACTCGTGTCAGCTCACCTTTCGGGAAACAAACTGTTACCATCGGGGTTCTCTTTCGAGATATCGTTCTCCTTGGCATCCTTGGGGGCCCCGGCGTCTGAATTTCTGGTTTTCACTGTTATTCTCCTGGTTTTTGTGCTGTAAGTACATACATTAATTGCCGGCAGGGACGGAGTGAAAGGATGAGGAGGGGGGAGTGAGAGGATGAGGAGGGGGGAGTGAGAGGATAAGGAGGGGGAGTGTGAAGGGGAGAGGGGGGAGTGAGAGCAGGGGGAATGAGAGGATGAGGAGGGAGTGAGAGGATGAGGAGGGGGTGAGAGGATGAGGAGGGTGGGAGAGGATGAGGAGGGGTGGGTGAGAGAATGAGGAGGGAGTGAGAGGAGGATGAGGATGGGGAGAAGCGAGATGATGAGGAGGGGGAGTGAGAGCAGGAGGAGGGGGGAGTGAGAGGATGAGGAGGGGGAGAAGCAAGATGATGAGGATGGAGGAGTGAGAGGAGACGGAGAAGGAGTAAGAGGATGAGGAGAGGGATTGAGAGGATGAGGTGGGGGTGAGTTTGAGGATGAGGTGGGGGAGTGAAAGGATGAGGAGGGGTGTAGTGAGGATGAGGGAGGGTGTAGTGAGAGGATAAGGATGAGGAGTGGTGGGAGTGAGAGCATGAGGAGCAGTGTAGTGAGAGGATGAGGAGGGGGGAGTGAGATGATGAGGAGGCATGGAAAGATGTGAGGATGGGTGAGATGGGGAGGAGGAGCAGTGGCGGAGAAGGGGTTGAGAGGCTGGGCAGGAAGCAGAGAGGATGAGGAGGGAGAGAGGTGGGGGAGAGGAGGGGGGAAGAGGGGGGGAGACGATGAGGAGAGGGAGAGGATTAGGAGGGGAAGAGGATGAGGAGGGTGGAGGTAGGATAAACAGGGGGGAATGAGAGAATGAAAAGGGAGAGAAAGGATAATGAAGGGGAGAGTATGAGGAGGAAGGGGAGAGGATGAGGAGGGGGAGAGAGGATGAGGAGTGGGGAGTGAGAGGATAAGAAGGGGGAAGATGAGGGGGAGATAGGATGGGGAGAGATGATGTGGTAGGAGAGAGGATAAGGAGGGGAGGAAAGCAGATGAGGAGGGGGATAGGAGAGAGAAAGAATGGGGAGGGGTGGGAGAGGGAATGGGGGAGGGGTGGGAGAGAGAGAATGGGGATATAACAAAAAATATATACTTCATAAAACTCATATGGGTTTTGTTGAGATATGGGTCTCTCTCGGCCCACTTGGTTTGGACATGCGAGAAGGACTTACAGAAGAGCAAAACCTAGAAATCCAATCGGATAAGGCTCTTTCTGCACGCTTTTGCACAACTCACAGCTACTAGAAAATCCCTGTGTCTATCCAAGAGGAGGTTTTAGTGTACTGACAAAAAACATCCCAAAAATAAATTGTAATTAAGGCCGCGAGGTGTCACTGTATATAGAATATACATCCAGTAGCACTCTCATTGTAAAAGACTCTTATCTCTACCCCCCCACAAATAAGCAGGGGGACCCATTCAATACCCATAATGCGTATGTCTGAAGCATTAAAGCAAAGTGCAGTGCTGTACCAAAGTAGTAGTTTAGTTTAGACTGCCCTTGAATGGAGTTGAACACTTCCCCAGTGCTGGAATTAGGACATAAAGGGTCTATGCAGCAACATAGAGTAATTGTGTTTAGACGCATGGCTCTATTTTTTGGAGCAGAGCCGCAGCATATATACTGTAAGAACAGTTTCTTACTTCTGACGCGGTATGTTAGACTTATGGTACTTCAGATATGGAGGATTTTTTGGGGGCAAATAAAAAGTAAAAAAAAAAAAAGTATCAGAGAAATGCAAGTTGTGATACATCTCAAAAGAATCTGTGCACCATGTAACTCCCCCAACTCCTCCTACTGTCTCTCCCCAAGGTGCATGCTGGGACAGACGCACAATGTGATACATCTCCTTATAATCTGTGCACCATGTAACTCCTCCCCAACTCCTCCGACTGACTCTCCCCAAGGTGCATGCTGGGACAGAGACGCAGACTGTGATACATCTCATTATAATCTGTGCACCATGTAACTCCCCCCCCGACTCCTCCTACTGACTCTCCCCAAGGTGCATGCTGGGACAGAGACGCAGACTGTGATACATCTCATTATAATCTGTGCACCATGTAACTCCCCCCCAACTCCTCCTACTGACTCTCCCCAAGGTGCAAGCTGGGACAGATGCAGAATGTGATACATCTCCTTATAATCTGTGCACCATGTTACTCCCCCCCAACTCCTCCTACTGACTCTCCCCAAGGTGCATGCTGGGGCAGAGACGCAGACTGTGATACATCTCATTATAATCTGTGCACCATGTAACTCCCCCCCAACTCCTCCTACTGACTCTCCCCAAGGTGCATGCTGGGACAGACGCAGAATGTGATACATCTCATTATAATCTGTGCACCATGTAACTCCCCCCCAACTCCTCCTACTCACTCTCCCCAAGGTGCATGCTGGGACAGACGCAGACTGTGATACATCTCATTATAATCTGTGCACCATGTAACTTCTCCCCAACTCCTCCTACTGACTCTCCCCAATGTACAAGCTGAGGAAGATGGGGCACAATTTGGAACAAAAGGCTTAGATACAGTAAATACAGTAAGTGCAGGGTTTTGCTCCAAAATTGCCTTGATACATAGACCCCAGAGAGAGAGAGCTTCAAATGTGTTTAAAAAGGAGAAATACTGAGCCTGGCCTTAGTAGGACATACACAGTAACTTCTCAGCATTTTACATGTGACATACATAAGGGGATGATACTTTATCTTGCCATGAAGTCAATGCATTTGAACCCAGTGATACAGTACCTGTATGTTGATCCCACTGCTGTCAGTGGCACTGTCCATATGTGTACTTGTGTCACCCAATGTACGTAATACAATGTATCACAGTAGCTGTGATTTTTATGACTGCTACTCTAGTTAACCACTTCTCAACCCCTTGAAATTAAATGTCAAAGTAACTGATTTCTCTATTATGACATCACGAGACAGCATCATTGAGCCTCCTAGGAGATGCCAGCAGCCGTGTTCTGTAATGACATCATGGAATCGCCTTAGAGACTGAGATAAATACACAAATGTAAACTTGTTTGTGCGTGACTTGAATTAGTTCCCAAAGGAAACCGGTAGTTTCGTGGACATCTCAGAGATAGGAAAAGTGTGGTGCTGTACGGAGAGACTAATTATCTCCACCTTAACTCTGTATCATGGCAGGTAGGAAGCAACATGACCTTTAAATACTGTACCAAAAAAGAAATGGATAATATCTATATTTTTGAATTGTTTACTTGCACAATGTTTTATGGGGTACAGAACAGATAATATGACTCCTATCAATGGATGGGAGAAAGAAGACGGGTGGGGGGGGGGGGGGGCGGTAGACAACACACAGGGGGGGGGTTAGGTACGTGGCCTTTATTGGATAATATTTTTTTTATAAATGTCAAAACTGATTTCTTATAGATACATACACACATTTGTTTTATTGTATTTATTTTTATATCTGGCTTGTAATTCAAAATCTTAAATGATTTGAACAGTAATGTATAGAAAAGAACACATGTACTGTATACAGTACATAAATGTCAAAGCGGCAAACGTCTATGGGATCTATGGGATAGTAAAAAAAGACACAGGAACCTTAGTGTATACAGTAGGATTAGTTATGTATAAGGCATGCTTTTTCCTTGCCCTAAGTTTAGGTCAATAACTATTGGACCAATTCTACACCGTGGGGTGTAATGTTCGACTACTTTCAGCCATATCCTTAAATTATTGTCTACAGCAGTGTTTTTCAACCAAGGTTCCTAGGAACCCTAGGATTCCCCGGGCATCCCTAAAGAGTTCGCTGTAATTTCAGGTCATTTTAAAATTGTACTTAATACAGAAGAATTTACAGTACAATGCATCAGATCTTAGAAGCGCTATTAGAGAGGGTTGGGGTTCCTCACACTTCATCTGATCTCAGACACGCTATTAGATAGGGTTGGGATATATTACAATGCATCTCATCTTAGACTCGCTGTTAGAGAGGGTTGGGGTCCCACAGAATTTCACATTGGGTTCCTTAACCAAAAAAAGGTTGGAAACCACTACTCTACAGTTATACAAAGGCCCCCAAAAAAACAAAGCCACAAAACGAGGGCAGAATCTTCCATTTGATTTACAGATATAGCTGACCTGAGTGCTCCTCCAGATACCTCAATATACCAGACATGTCTCAGAATACCACACCATAATATTACCACAAACTACCACAGTAGGAACAGGCAATTTTTATTTTTTTATTTTTAAAGATCCAGTTCCGAAAGCTATGGTAAATCTACAATTGTCATTGTGTTCAGAGGTGGACATGAAAGCAGGTGATGGACTGCACAAGTTATATATGGCAGTTGCCACTTGGTGTCGAAAGCTACCTAGAAATAGTTTTCTGTCTGTGTTACATCCCAGCACATCATTAATGTGTATATATATATATATATATATGCTGTGAGTGGGTTTACTGGCTTTGCATCTCCCAAGCCCTTGCTTAAAAGCTGTGTCTAAAGCAGCATGCATTGGCTATGGGTTGCTCATGTAATGTGAGCTTGAGATAAAAGGTGGCACTGTGTGCTCATTTGCATGTCATTTCCCAGAATCCCTTGCTGCAGTGGAAGTGCTGTGTGCTGGGTGATAAGGGTGAAAGACAGGGTTGCAGACCTGTCTAAGACATGCAAATGAATATACAGGAATATTTACAGCTGCTTTATGCTTTACTGTGGATGGAGCTTGCTTAAAAATGTATTTAAAATATTGAAGCTTCTGACCACTATTGATCAGAGTAGCGGTCTGTAACATTGATAATCAAATAAATGTGTTTCCCAGCAAGCCATTTTCCCTGTTAGTGCTGGCTATTCATAACAAAACAAAGACCCCCAAAAACTTTATTCAAAACCAGAACCAAAACCCCAAATATTTTAAAGGCAAAATAAAAATACCAAGCCAAGTGAGCATCTCTATGTATTTCATATGTATTTGATATCAAGAATATCTTTTCACAGGTCTGTTAAAACAGTCCTAACCCCCCAAAGTCAGCTTCAGCGCAGGTGGCTCAATCAGTCCCTGCTTCAGCACAGCTGGCTCAATCAGTCCCTGCTTCAGCACAGGTGACTCAATCAGAGGCTGATTGAGTGATTGTGCCACCTGTGCTAAAGCTGGAATATCCTGAAAAGTTAACTCCAGTTTTCAAGCCCCCCCAACAGGTTGAGTACCCGTGTGTTAAAGAAATGTGCCTTGATTGTGCTTTTCACGCCCTTTACTTTTACCTTTCTTCCTTACAGATCAGTTTTTAAATGCCTCTGCTGTGAACCCTCCACCGACCTGCAGTGCTCCTGCAGTTACCAATGCTTACCCTTCATGGAGCAACAGCTCCCACCCAGTAGGGAGGAATACTGAAGTCTACAGTCATGGGGCCCAAGGCATCACTTTGCAACAAGGGTCTGCAGGAACACCAATATATTTACAGCAGATCCCACAGGCAACACGCGCTTACCCTCGTGTATCGGACATGAACGGAGGATTCTACCACACTGCTACAGGAGGATACGCAGGATTTGCAGGACAGGTTAGGGGAGAAGCCACAACGCAGCCTGTTACTTTCCGTCCCAACAAACAGTTGGAAAGACGTGCTACAATAGGGCCTTGTATAATGACCACCCAGTATGCACAACTTCAGCAGCCACCATTCATACCCCTTAGAGGAATGCAGACCTTACAAGGTGAGATATGGAGAATCTTTACTAATCATTGTTCAAAATCTTCTCCTTCACTGATACCATTACCTGTTATAAAGATCTTTAATTACGGTCATTCGCCACTGTAGTGTTACAAAGATATAGAATTCTACAGTATGTAGTCCTCGCCAATACTGAAGGGATTAAGCATGTGTTTGCTTTTCTTTCTTTGTGTTATTATGTACAATGTGTTGGTATTTATGATAATTGATTATTTCTCCTTTTTGATTTTGTTACAGTGTGTCAGACCTCACTTGGAGCCCAACATATTTCCCAGGCCAGTTTAATTACACAAGGAGCAGTTCAGCTTGCTGCTAATGAAAAAAGTGAACCACCTCTAATGTACCCAACTCAACCAGCTCGGAAGCTGAGCCACCTCCCAAAGTTACATACTGAAGTGCAAAGCAACAAAGAGTTATGTGTGCCAGTGTGGAAAAGGGGTGGGTTAAAAGATATGGAGAAGAGATCTTCAGAGGTGAAGGCCTCCTCACATATGGCTCAGAAGATTCGTAATAACGTGCTGAGTTCAGTGAAGACTAAGTGTCCGTCAAAGTCTGAGGGGGTACCAAAGTGCTCCACAGTGGAAACAAAGAAGAAAAAGATCCTTTCTTCAGCTGCAAAGGATCAAGTCCCTCAAACTGCACTGCAAAAGAAGGTAAAACCAATGTCAAAGCCAGTAAATCATTCTTCTGCTCCTATACCAGGGAAGTCACCCCATGGCCCACAATCTGGTGACGAGGCTGTTCTGTTAAAATAGATGAAACATGGGGGCGTGGCTTGGAGCTCAGGCAAGATGGACGTGTAGTGCTTAAGCTCCTGGATAGCAAAACCACAAGCTTTATCCATCACAGGGCATCGTCGCTCTAATTACCAAAAAAGACACAGATTTAGAGTGTAGTAGAGCTGGGGATCACCACAAACTGAGACTTGATCAAATCGGACTATATTTGGGGAAATTACCCACTTATGGGGCCTAGATGGTGTGGCTGCATGTAAACCTACTGTAGGCCGAAGAGACACGAGGCCCTGCAGTATCAAACGGATAAACAGGCACTCAATAAAACCATAAAATCAGGCACTCACACACAGATGCAAAATACAACATATTTGACTTTATCACAGAACAGAAAAGTATAAGAACAGAGCTGAAAAAACGTGAGTTGGATTCTGCCCTCTCCTCTTGAGACCCTGGAGAATACACAGGCGAGCTGACTCGCAGATCTGTCCCCCCAACCCCCCTTTAAACAATTAAATTGGAACCTGGTCTGCCTCCCACTCCTGCCAACCCAAATTAGGAAAATCTCTCTTCCTGGACACCCCTCCTCCCACGGGTCTCGGCTGTAGCAGAGCTGTCAACTGCCAAGCCTGTCTCCCTATTCCCGAGCGCTACACACCCCTGTCACTCGGCGCCATTCCACCTAGGGGGCTCACGGGTGCTGCGAGCTGTACCCACACCTGAGCCTCAGTCCCCCGGGGCCTGATCGCCCTTCCTCACGAGTGCTGCAGCCTGTCCCCCGCCTGAGCATATCTCCCCCTGCGCGCTCTGGAGGAAGAAGTGAGGGAGTAGCGGGACATGGCACCCAAAATGGCTGCCATTGCTCTGTGAGGGAGAGAGAGCTGAGTACCGGTCATACCTTCCCCCGGCCAGCGGTCCGTCAGAACGCGCCTTCCTGCTCCGTGGTCCTGCGCTCCCCCCCCCCCGCCTCCTGCCGTCCCTACTGGGGTCTGAGACTACCTGTGGGGTCTGCGGGGGTGGCGGAGGGCTCGGGTGCGACTGGAGGCTAATTAACATGGCCGCCATGGCTCTGTAGCTGCACGCAGCCCTTACCTCTCCCGGCCGGCAGAAAATCTGACCAGCGCGCCTTCCTGCTATTCCCCCCGGCCTCCCTGTGCTGCCATCGATCTGCCTGCACTGTTGTGGTGCGGAGGGGGGCTGAGAACAGCTGCTACAGCTGCTACAGCAGGATCGGAGCTGCCTGGATCTCTGCGTTCCAGCCTGCGTGTCGGCGAAATCCAAGATGGCCGCCGCAGGTTGGATTTAAAGGTATATCTCCCCCCAGGCACATAAATAAATAAAAAACACCAAAACACAAAAACTAACCAGCCTGAGTAACACACAAGCATATGCACCACAGAAAAGCTGAAAAACAGGGCTCTGAGTTGTATTCCAACACACTCTCTCCCCAGCCCTAATCTTCACAATAAAAAAAAAAGGAAAAAATATATATATATACAGCCACTGTGCAGAAAAACCTCCCCTGACGTTGGAGCTCCCCAATGCTTGGCTACCTACGATTAAAAAATAAAGAAATGAAGGCGCATGCGCGAAGGCTAAGGGAATGGATGCGTGAGTGAAGAGCTCCTTCCCCCTCGCCAGACTAGAAGCATTTAAAGTGCACTAAAACTAGCGTGAACACCACAAAACGGGATTAAATCACGATAGGAGCATACAGAGATGCAAGCCAAAACAAAATCGGGCAAAACCAAGGCAGTTCTCACTACCTACTTTAATAAAACTGATCCGGCCCGCACCCACAGAATGGGACCCTCACCACCGCATGTCACTTCTGATTCTGAGGATGATCCGCCTATGGAACAATCAGAACTCCGGTCCACGGAAGCTATGACACGCAGGATCATGAGAGAGTTCTGTGATGAACTAAAATCTCACTTACACTCTGAACTCTCTGATCTTCGCAGAGACATTGCCGGAATTGGCGCCAGAACCGACGAAGTAGAGACGCGGCTAGATTCAACGATCAAAGCGGTCCGCAAAACTGAAAAAGTGACCACAAACTTGCAGGCACAAATAAATGAACTTGCGCTTAAACAAGAAGATGCCGAAAACCGCGATCGGCGCAACAACATCAGGGTGAGAGGAGTCCCTGAGGAGATCGCTGATCCGGAGGAGTTCCTCACAAAATGGCTGACAAGCCTGTTCCCCGACAGGCCTGAAGCGGATCTCCATCTTGACAGATGTCACAGGGCCCTCAGGTCCAAGCCCCAGCCAAACGATCCCCCGAGAGACATCATCGCAAGGCTACACTTTTTTAGAATTAAAGAAGCAGTCTGCCAAATCGCACGCGCAAAGGGATCCGTGGAGTTTGAGGGGATCAAACTCCTGATTTTCCAGGACCTCTCACCGACTACCCTGCTTAAGCGCAAAGCCATTGGCCCGGTCACCAGACTCCTCCGAGACAAGGGGATCAGGTACCGGTGGGTATTCCCCTTCGGTCTCCAGGTCCTAAAGAATGGAGCCGCACACATACTACGCTCCCCTGAAGACCAAGACCGCTTTCTAGTGAAGCTGGGCCTCAAGGAACAAATTACGCACCTGCAAGTCGCAGAAACAGCCTCCCCGGAGCCGGGCTGGAACCGAGTGACTCGCCAACGCAGCAAGTCACGGGATATGGCCCTTAACTGAGGTCCGGCAACAACCAGTTGAGCCTTAAAGCGGCACGACCACTGGACTGCTCGTTTGTCCATCCACGTTGTCCATAAAGTTGGGACCTTCAAAAGTTTGGTTTGAGACGGCGGCCATCTTGCTACCCCCGCGGAAGCGCTCTGCACTCGGAGGCGGCCAGCAGCCATCTTGAAGGGTCCATGCAGCACTGCAGAAGAGGGAGACACAGATGACGGGGGCGCCCCCCACTCCCTACAGGGGGCACACTAAAGAGTCCCGATATATGCGGTTGACGCATCTGGCGGCCGCTTCTCCCCCCATATCCACGCCCAACTCACCCCTCGGTGTGGACAGCTGATCCTGCGGCGTCATGGAGGCGTCATCACAAAGGACTTCCCGTTAGTCCTGGGGGGAATGTGCACACCCATGGGCATAGTGGCACAGAACACCCAATGTGATGGGGGGGGTGGGTCAGTGTTTATCGGAGGGGGTTGGGTGGGGTGGGGGCGACGGGACACGGGGCATGACCGCCACTATATAGAAAGAGAGTCATGGTTCGCCCCCTCCCCCCCCCTGCCGCCTGTATTATATATATATTGTGCGATACCTGGGGAAGACAAGCAAGGGAGGGACTGTGAGCTAGAGGTGCTAACTAGTGATCTCCACATTATCAATGCCCTTCTTAGCATCGTAAGAGCACTGATCCCACAGCTGAGACCCCCCTAGTATAAATCCCTCCCTATGAGGAACTACTCTCCTGACAGGTAGCTGTCCCCTTAATGCAGACATCCACCATAGCGTCCGCCTGGCTGGTCTCTGGGTTACCTTATCCCCATATAAAAAATAAAATAAAAATAATGGGGAAAAAAAAAAAAAAAAAAAAATTGTTGTTATGCAAAGTTCACGCTAGTTGTATTTTCATCCACAAAAGTCGAGGGGGAGTCTTCTCCCTTCCCTGGCTATCGTCATGAAGCCGACATGGCATGTCCTAGCTTATTATAGGACAAGCCACAAAGTCCTCTGGGAGGAGCATGCCCCAAACTCCAGGGGCAACTGCACAGGCTGTGCAGATAATTGCTGGCAATTTGCCCTCCCAAAGGCAAGAGATCCACAAGAGTCTTTGACCCTTATTGGTTCTCCACTGTTGTTTATGTTACTAATGTTTTTTGTCTCCTTTCCTCCCCCTCCCCTCCCCACCGGAATGCCGCGACATCTGTCCGAAATCAATGACCGCCTCTGCAACACACTCGCTCCAAAGACACTGGATGTACAGGTACCACACCCCACCACTCTGTATAACACACAGATCCCACTTACACTAGCCCTCCAATACATCTTACCATGGGGCTGACTATATTATCTCACAATGTAAAAGGCCTCAATAGCCCAAGCAAGAGAAAGGTAGCTTGTACTGACTATCAAAGAAAGCAGGCGGACATTATCCTAATCCAGGAAACACACTTTAGCTCTAAGAACACTCCAAAATACCTGGACAAACACTTCCGACAATTCTATACCTCCTCGTCTACTACAAAAAAACGAGGAGTAGCCATCATCTTTCACAATAAATGCCCTTTCCATCTAGAGAAAACCCTCAAAGATAAGGAAGGCAGATACCTAATCCTAATAGGCACCCTAAATAATCAACCACTAACATTGGCAACACTGTATGCCCCCAATATCCAAGAGCCACAATTCTTCACGACCTTTTTCAACAAACTACATACAACTGCCAAGGGTCCCATAATTGTAGCAGGAGACTTTAACCTAGCTCTAAATCCCAAGCTCGATAGGTCACATCAAACTCAGCGTTACCCAAAGGCTATCCCAAAGGCCCTACGTAGGGGTCTAGCAAAAAACCAACTGCTAGACATATGGCGGGAACAACACCCCCACGACAGGGATTATACCTTCTTCTCCCACCCGCATTCAACTTATAGCAGAATCGATTACTTCTTTATCTCTAGCAGACTGGTCCCGCAGATCTCCCATACAGGGATCCATGATATTTCATGGTCAGATCATGCGCCTATAGAGCTACGGTGCACCCAGCTAATTCTGGACAGACCTAGAGCAAACTGGAAACTTAATGAAGCCCTATTAAAGAACCCTTTCACCGCTCAATTAGTGGCCAACGAAATAGAGCAATTTTTCCAACTGAACGATGGTTCAGTAGACTCCTATCTATCCCTATGGGAGGCTCATAAAGCCACGCTCAGGGGCACACTTATTAGTATAGCGTCTAGAAAAAAGAGAGAACGTGAATACAAGTTAAATTTACTACAACCTAAATTGAAAACCCTAGAAGACAAACATAAACAATCCAATAACCCCAACCTACTCAAACCAATAAGAGATGCCAAAATAGAAATAAATCTTCTATTAACATCCCAGGCTGATATGTCCCTGAATTGGTCAAAGAGGAAATTTTTCGATAAAGCAAATAAGCCAGATACTATGCTCGCCAACAAACTGAGAGACAGACCCCCTAATTATAGTATACAAGCCATTAAAAGATCCTCGGGCTCTATCTCTGGCAATCCATCTGTAATTGTTGAAGAATTCAAGTCATTCTATGAGAAACTATATAATGGGGATAAAATAGTACATAACCAAAATACCGAACGATCTCGTGAGTCATTTCTCTCGAGTTCAAAACTACCAAAGCTGACGGTTGAGGAGAGAGGGCGACTGAGTCTCGACTTTACCATAGAAGAGCTAGATCTAGTTATAGACAACCTTAAGACCTCGAAGGCCCCGGGTCCAGATGGCTTCTCGGGCCTCTATTATAAAAAATTCAGCAAAATTTTGGCCCCATACCTGCTCAAAATGTTCAACGCGGTTTTGGCAGGACAACCCTTCCCCGAAAACATGCTCCAAGCGTCAATCTCCGTAATTCATAAATCTGGCAAAGACCCATTAGATTGTAAAAGTTATAGACCTATCTCGCTTATCAACACGGACATTAAAATCTATGCTAAATTGATTGCCAATAGATTAAGTCAGATCCTACCTAGACTAATACACCCAGATCAAGTCGGATTCATTAAAGATAGACAAGCGGGAGATAATATCCGTCGAATCGTTGATCTGCTAGAAGTAGCCAAATCGCAAAAAGTAAAAATTATGGTGTTAAGTCTAGATGCAGAAAAGGCCTTTGATAGGATCGACTGGGCATACTTAAAAGCTACACTTGGAGCATTTGGTTTCGAGAATAAATTAATATCAGCTATTATGGCGCTGTACTCTGGTCCGACAGCCAAAGTGATGCACCAAGGCTACCCCTCGGACATATTTAAGATCAAGAGTGGCACGAGACAGGGTTGCCCCCTCTCGCCCTTACTCTTTGCCATGTGCATGGAACCGTTAGCGGCACATGTGAGAGAGAATCCGGATATTTCCGGTCTCAAATTAGATAATCAATCCCACAAAATAGCCCTCTATGCTGACGATGTGCTAATGGTCTTGTCTAAACCACTCACCTCCCTCCCTAACCTCTTCAGCCTATTAGATAAGTTCAACAAAATTTCAGGATTTAAAATAAACCAGTCAAAGTCAGAAGCCCTGAACGTTACCATTCCAAAACCAGAAGAAAAACTGATCTCTTTAAACTTCAACTTTCGCTGGCAACCTAAGGCAATTAAATACTTAGGGGTATTTATTACAAGTGAATATAAATCAATTTATAAAGCAAACTATCCCAAATTAATTAAAGCACTGAAGGAGGATATAAGAAGGTGGGCGAAATTCAATATCTCTTGGATAGGAAAAATATATAGCATAAAAATGAATGTTCTCCCACGCATCTTATACTTATTCCAAACCCTCCCAGTACCGTTAAATTTGAAGGAAATTAGAGATCTACAATCCGCCATTTTTACATTTATTTGGGGAGGCAAAAAGCCTAGAATAAATAGTCAGACCCTAATGAAACACCCAACAGAAGGGGGCTTAGCAGTACCTTGCTTAATATCATACTATCGAGCGGCCCAATTATGTCAACTCTCCCAATGGCAAACAAACCCTGATTTGAAGCGATGGGTCGCATTGGAAAGCAAAGCCTGTTCCCCATTGGAACTAAGCAACCTATTATGGACTCCAAAAATAGCAAGAAAATCCGCTATACTTCAGCCGCTATCCTCAATGACCAACTCATTAGCAATCTGGGATGTTACCAAATTTCGATGCGGACTTACGTCCAAAAAATCCCTGATGACAACCCTATGGGGTAACCCACACTTTGCTCCGGGTATGCCTAGCGCTAACTTTCAAATTTGGAAACAGCATAATATTATGAGATTACAAGATCTGGTGGTGGACAACAAACTCATATCATTTGCACAAATTAGAGAAGAGAAAAATATCCCACAATCAGAATTCTATAGATACCTCCAGATCAGAGCCTTTTACAACAACTCAACCCCATATCCACCATTGACAACTTTCGAAAAGCTCTGTCTGAATGAGACTAATACGAAGGGACTCACATCGCAGATGTATAGAGAAGTGATCGGTTCTGGAATTAAAGTCACCCATAAACTAGGCTACATGCTAAAATGGGAAACAGACTTAGGGGAGACCCTAGATTTAGACGAGTGGACACAAATAGCAACAACAGCTGCTAAGAGCTCGATTTGCACAACATTAAAGGAGAACGCATATAAGGTCCTAATGAGGTGGTACCTCACCCCGCTTAGAATATCCAAATTTGTACACGGTAGTTCTCCGCTCTGTCCTAGACAGTGTGGAGAACCCGCTGATCTGTTACATATGCTGTGGTCCTGCCCCCGGCTGAGTCCACTATGGAAAAAAATCATCAATTGGCTTCAGAGGCTTTTAGGCCTCGACATCCCATTTGACCCCGGGCTCTTCCTTTTGGGAAGAGCACGACAGGGCTTCTCAAAGGCAACTCTTAAACTAATAGCTCATTTTGCTACAGCCGTGCGGTGCGAGATCGCAGCATTATGGAAACAAAGTGAAATTCCTGTTATCCCCAAAATTCGGAACAAAATTTGGTTCATATGCCAGATGGAAAAATTGACAAGTTTAGTCAATGACACTGGCGAAAATTTCCTAAAAGTCTGGACGCCTTGGCTGGCCCAGACAGACATCCCTGGGGTGGAGAGTTCCACCGTTTTGCTTTAATAGTAGCTAGATGCGTTCTCCGGTGATGGAGTAGCCCACCCAGCAGCAACAAATTAAACTAGACATCGGTCTCGGAGGCGATGAGCAGAGTCGCGGCATCCCGTCCTCCCTCCCCCTCCCACCCTCTTCCCCTCCCCCCCCCCCACCTAACTTTACTTTATGATTATTTATTATTTAAGATTATGTCAATACTTATAACTATGTTTTGATGACAATGTTTGCGCTCAGCTGTTATACATAAGAGATATGAATAATGCATGTCACAGTACTGGAAATAAAATGTATATATGCTGTATTTTCACAAAAATAAAAAATACAAGTTAAAAAAAAAAAAAAATAGATGAAACATGTGTGTCTCTCAGGTGCCCACATTTCCAATAAGGTATCTGAAAAGATGCTGCAAAGCCATGAAGGTTCAATGGATGCAAAGACACCTGCTGTTACTCATATTAATCCTAAACTGAAGAAAACTCAGGAGATCGGGATTAAACGTAAAAATGCAAAGACTCCTGCAGTTACTCATAGTCCTGAGCGGAAGACACCTCAGGAGATGGGGATCAAACGTAAACAGAACAGCAATAGCAAGCAGGTAGTGAAGACCAGCTTTTTTAGTTTTAAGCAAGCGCTGGCTTGTGGTACTGATAATAACCCCAAAGCTCTCAAAAGTAAAAGTGCTAATCAGCCTGGAGTGAATTCAGAAGTCCTTGGGAAGGGCAAGAAGTCATTGGAACCTTCTGAACAAGGAAAGTTGAAAGCCCATCCCAGCAACCTAAGCCTCCTAATGATTAAATCTGTTCAATTATTTCACCCATTGGGTAAAAAAGCAGGTCCCACAGGTCCAGGGGCACCCGCAGGATCCATTACACTTGGAAATAAGCTTGGACCAATGCAAGGAAGCCAAAGCCAGACTTCTGCTTCTCATGTTCAGTGGCCTCCTACTGATGGGATTAAAATGTGGATGGTCAAAAAACAGAGCTGTATTTCTGGAATTGAAGGAGTCGGTATTAATGCCAGGCCTAGGCTATTTAAAATACATGAGTACACAAGACCTGACATTAAAACCAGTGAAATCAAACAACGTGGGAAAAACAAAGCTTCAGTTATAGAGAATCTCAAACACTTCCCAGTGATATCCAAAGCTGCAGTAAGATGCATTGAAAAGGTCAGCCAAACCACTATCCCCATTCCAGCTCCTGGCATTAAAACCAGTGAAATCAAACAACGTGGGGAAAACAAAGCTTCAATTATAGAGAATCCCAAACACTTCCCAGTGATATCCATGGAACAGGAAGCTGCAGTAAGATGCATTGAAAAGTTCAGCCAAACCACTATCCCTATTCCAGCTCCTGGCATTAAAACCAGTGAAATCAAACAAAGTGGGGAAGACAAAGCTTCAGTTATAGAGAATCCCAAACACTTCCCAGTGATATCCATAAAACGGAAAGCTGCAGTGACATGCATTAAAAAGGTCAGCCAAACCACTATCCCCATTCCAGCTCCTTTCAACCAGCAGCACCAGCTTTCTAACCAGCAGCACCAGCTTTCTAACCTGCAGCTTCCTATCAATGTACCCAGTAGAGTGGACAACTCCACTCCATCCTTCTGTCAACAGCCTCTCCAAGAGCTTGAGGTCTCCATACCTATTCTACCAGGACAGAGAGAGGAGAGAGAGGCTATGAAAAGGAAAGGACAACTGGAGAGGGAGTAAGCCTGTCAACATACCTCCAAGGGGAGGCTACAGTGCTTTGTTCAGAGGCAGAAGGATCATAACATCTCTAAACGTTACGGATACCCACCATCCAGGCTTCATTCCCCCATGAGATACCTAAGCCCTAAAAAAAAAAACACTGACAAATCTGTAACTGATGCCAAGCTCTATGAATATCTGTAAATAAGATTTATATTTATAAGTCAGTTTGTAACATATTTTACTAAGAATATATTTTAAACTCTTCAATAAAATGTATCTATTTTTATTTGAACTCCGAGGGTTATTGAAATTCTGCAAATTAACTTTAGATTACCCTCTTGATGATGAGAGAGAGAGCGAGAGAGAGCGAGAGCGAGAGCGAGAGAGAGAGAGCGAGAGAGAGGTAAGGTAAGGTAAGTCGGACCCCAATTATGAGAGAGAAACAAATAAATATTTAACTATATACTTTGTCATGTTGGATGTACGTACAGTATGTCTTTATTTATATAGCGCCATTTATGTAGATAGCGCTTCACTGCAGTAATACACGTGACAATCATATAAATAATACAAATAACAGATCATGGGAATAAGTGCTTCAGACATAAAAGTAACATTTAGGAAAAGGAGTCCCTGCTCCGAAGAGCTTACAATTTAATTGGTAGGTGGAACATACAGAGACAGTAGGAGGGCGTTCTGGTAAGTGCGTCTGCAAGGGGCCAAGCTTTATGTATGCGGTCTATAGTATCAGTCACGGAGCTACTCACATGCTTCTTTAAGCAGATGTGTTATAATGTGGGTCTTAAAGGTGGATAGATAGGGTGCTAGTCGGGTATTGAGGGGAAGGGCATTCCAGAGGTGAGGGGCAGTCAGTGAGAAAGTTTTCAGGCGAGAGAGGGTTTTAGATACAAAAGGGGTAAATAGAAGACATCCTTGGCGGATCGCAAGAGTCGGGATGGTGCATAGCGAGAAATTAGAGCTGAGCTGTAAGGAGGGGCAGAAGAGTGTAAAGCTTTAAAAGTGAGGAGGAGAATTGTGTGTGAGATACAGGATTTGATAGGAAGCCAGGAGAGTGATTTCAGCAGGGGAGACGCTGAGACAGATTTAGGAAAGAGTAGAGTGATTCTGGCAGCAGCGTTTAGGATAGATTGTAGGGGAGACAGGTGAGAGGCAGTAAGACCGGACAGCAGAAGGTTCCAGTAATCGAGATGTTAGAGAATGAGGGTCTGTGTCAGAGTTTTAGCTGTTGAGCAACAGTGGAAGGTCGTATCTTTGTAATATTGCGGAGGAAAAAACGACAGGTTTAGCTACCTTTTGAATGTGAGAGGAGAATGTGAGAGAGGAGTCTGTGACCCCTAGGCAGCGTGCTTGGGCTACTGGATGTATAGTAGTACTTCCAACAGTAATGTGGAAGGAGGTAGTAGCGCCAGGTTTGGCATGAAATATAAGGAGTTCTGTTTTTGACATGTTAAATTTAAGTCGGCGGAGGATCATGTTGCATTGGGCTTCTCTTTCTTTTGTTTATACTGTACAATGTCACATACCCAGTAGCACTCCTTAAGACAAATATATATGGTGAGGTGGGTTTGGATTTGAGTTTACAGGGGGTTTGTGTGTTTCCAAACTTACTCTGCCCACCTTTAAAGCAGCAGTCCAAGCTGTCGTTTTAAAAAAAAAAAAAAAACATCCCTTTAATATGTGCATCAATACAAACCACACATTGATATGTAATTAGCTAAGCTTGCGATCGATCGGTGAAGATTCGGCTCGGGGGTTCACTAAATGGTTGCCAGTGCAGCAGAAGAGGACCAAAGATGCAAAGTTCTCTGGGGAAGATCATGTGACCAGGCAGTCATTGGATACAATTGAGTTTTGCACAGCTAGGGAGAGGGCAGGGCTCAAAAAAAAAGGGGGGGGGGTGCCAGAGCCTGTTTCAGAATAGGAAGGGGATGTGACTTTGTAAATGGTTGCTATAGAAACAAAAAATGATTGTTACATTATGATACATTAAAATTTTAATACAGAGTTGTTTAAAAAAAAAGTACTATTACTAGTAGCATTATACTAAAAAAAAAAAAAATAGATGCACAGTAATACCCTCTATAGATATACCAAGAATTGTTATATTTATTAGCGGTGACCATGTCCATCAATAAAATTAACTGACATCCTATTCTTCACAGTCAGGATAAAGGTTTATGATCTTACTGCACTCCTATTAGATCATTGTGGTGGATTTCCTTTTTATTTGTAAGGTGCAGGCAAGAGTGTCTGGGATCCCACTTCTGACACAGTTAAACTGGTGCTGGATATCTTCTTGCTTCCCTATTCTAAGAAAGTCTTACACCAGACATTATAGCATGATAAACTGTGTTGCATCTGACGATGGGAGATCCCCGAAACATTGTGTGCTTGCAATCTGCAAATAAAACAGTTTATCATGCTATAATTTCTGGTGTAAGACTTTATTAGAACAGGCGGCAAGAAGATATCCAGCTCCGACATTCTATTCTTAGTAAGGAGTTTTCCAAGCTGCCCCCCGCTAGCCATTTCAATAACCATTTTGATCTTTTACTTCCCATAACATTCAATACCCATTGGATCTGGTCCTGACTAGCATTCTGTATGTTTCCCACATGTTCAAAGAGTAGACAGAAATCCTTGTGGAAAAAGTGAAGCACAGCCGGTCCAAGAAGAAAACAATCCGGGGCTAAGCGAATGAATTAAAAATATTCTTTATTGGGGGTGCACAGCATGGTGGCGCAGGGGATATGCCTCTGACATGTTTCGCGCTGAGATAGCGCTTCCTCAAAGAGTATCTGGATACAGAGGCATATCCCCTGCGCCACCATGCTGTGCACCCCCAATAAAGAATATTTTTAATTCATTCACTTAGCCCCGGATTGTTTTCTTCTTGGACCGGCTGTGCTTCACTTTTTCCACGAGGATTCCTGTCTGCATTGTATACCAGCTGGATGCACGCCTCTGGGACGGCATTCAAACAACACCCATGTGAGTAAGAACTACATCATTATATCACTGGATATTCATATCTTGCTCTAAGGTTGCTGCCTGATAGAGACCTGCTGTTCACACTGATGTTCATATACACCGGTTAGTTCAGATTAGGTTTTGGTTACACCATTGGCAGCAGTTAACCTGTTAATGAGCTCTGCAATCAAGACACTCCTAGTTGTTTGTGCTTACTTACCTATCCCAGGGTCCGCTTAAGCTTGCTTATTCACTTATGACTATCAGATCTCACACTTTGATGCACTTGGTTTGGAGGACATTCCTCCTACAGTCTCATGTTCAAAGAGTATCTTTTTTAAGGCTCTCGTTGTCATTCCTACATACAGATGTAGCCAGACTTATACGTCGCTGTACGTGGTCCCATTCGGAAGTCATGAACTAACCGCAGCAATGCCGGGAGAAGCTACGACGGTCACCTTCACTACTGTAAATCTCATTTTTGCTTTTTAAGTTGTGGCTGTATCTACAGTTGCAAGGACATTGTAAGCGATATATTAGCCCTTCTGGCTCAGCAGCAAGACGCCCGGTAGACGTGCTACTCTGTGAATGCAGAGTATTAAAGAAGAGGCCAATACAGCTTCTGATGCCTTAGCAATATGACAGAATGTCAGAGCTGTGGCTATGCTGCGGAGCTACTGCATTTCCTGCTTGCACGGTGTTGAAACAACAGATGGACTTCGGCACAGGAAGCATCAACAGTCTCTGTCGTTACCCAGACAGAATCACCTGGTCAATGACAGAGAGGAAATAGCTGCAGACCAATGTGGCACTGACATAGGGTGACCGATGACTATTTTCTGCTACAGTATGTCCCGATTTTACCAGGAGCAGAGAGAAAAGTAGGGTCTGCCACTGCAATTTCTCCTCCAGCCATTAGGTGGCGTTATGCTGCACAGCTCATTCTCTGACTGGGTGTAGTGTGTGTGTGTGTGTGTGTGTGTGTGTGTGTGTGTGTGTGTGTGTGTGTGTGTGTGTGTGTGTGTGTGTGTGTGTGTGTGTGTATGACATGTGGAGGGAAGGTGGAGGGGTGAGAGAAATGGCGAGGGGAGGTGGGTTGAAGAAGAGACATGGCGAGGGGATGGGGGTGAAAGAGACATGTGGAGGGGGTGAAAAAGAGACATGGCGAGGGGGTGAAAGAGAGTCTTAAGGATGGGGGGTGAAAGAGACATGGGTAGGGAGTGAAAGAGACATGGGGAGGGAGTGAAAGAGACATGGGGAGGGGGGGTGAAGAGATATGGGGAGCCGGGGGTGAAGAGACATGGGGAGGGGGGTTGAAACAGACATGGGGAGGGTGAAAGAGGCATGGAAAATGGGGGGGTGAAAGAGAGACATGGGGAGGGAAAGGGAGGTGAAAGAGAGACATGGGGAGGGGGTGAGAGACATGGGGAGGGAATGGGGTGAAAGAGGCATGGGGGGTAAATAAGCGACATGGGGGGGGCGGAGAGACATGGAGAGGGGAGGTGATAAAGAGACATGTGGAGGGGGGGTGATAGAGAAACACGGGAGGGGGTGCAAGAGACATAGAGAGGGGGATGAAAGAGAGCCATTGGGAGCGGGGTGAGAGACATGGGTAGAGGGGTGAAAGAGAGACATGAGGAGGGGGGATGAAAGAAAGCCATGGGGGGAGTGAAAGAAAGTAACGGGGAGGGTGGGTAGTTCTTTTTTTCTTCTTCACAGGTCTGGGAGATGTTGATCGGACGGCTTCTTAGGGTCAAATACGACGTGACAGACTTTATACAAGGCCTGTGACGTCACATTTGACCGGCAAATGATACATCCACCAATCTGATTGGTGGATGTACCATGTGATGGCTTCCATTTTTTTTTTTTGGCTGAAATGACATCATCTTAAGTGATCGGATAATAAAAGAACTATTGGATCTCAATATAAATGTAGAAAATATGCAGGGCCAAAGCTATGACAATGCTGCAAATATGCGGGGAAAGCATAATGGAGTTCAAAGACATGTTGAACATGAATCCATGTGCGTTTTATGTACCATGTAGTTCTCATTATTTGAACCCGGTGGTTAACAACGTGGCCAAACCCAATATAGGTGCCATTTAATTTTTTGGCTTAATTCAACCGTTGTATAATTTCTTCCCCAGGTCCACTAACAGGTAGATCATTCTTTTAAAATCCTTACCCAATTTAACACAAAAGGGAGTGGGGTGAAAGAGAGACATGGGGAGAGGGGTGAAAGAGAGACATGGGGAGGGAGGCGATAGAGAGACATGGGGGGGATGAAAGAGAGACATGGGGAGGGGGGGGATGAAAGAGAGACATGGGGAGGGGGGGGATGAAAGAAAGCCATGGGGGGAGCTTCAACCAATGGGAGACACGCAGCGCTCCTTGGCTTTAACACATGAGCATATGTAGTCCAAGTTTTAAAAGGGGGATGGAAGATGAGAGAGAGAAAAAAGAGGGGCTGGTTTAGAGAGGAGGAAGAAGAGAGTGCGTGATTGTGTTAACAGTAAGAGAATGCGTTTGACACCACATCATGGAACAATCAGGATGTAATGGGGTTAGATGCGTATTCACTACAAAATACTCTGACATTTTAAGCATCAATAAATAGTAAGAATTTTGTTTTTCTTTCCTTTTCTTAGAAGTCATGTAATAAACATTTAGTCAATAAAATGCAATATTATTAGTTCACAGCCGATAAAATGCAACCCACTATACCATAGTGATATTTTCACAGCATAAGTGGTGTACAGTATCAGAGGCCGATTGAACCATTAAGCCCTTTGCTACTAAATTATATTACACTCAAAATTACATAGATAATATAAAATAAACTAGCCTTAAATGTGAATGCACAACAAAATTGTGAATAAACGTGATCAATATATGTGATCAACACTAATTATCACAAAAACTATATATATCTATATATATATATATATATTCAAATCTCAAATGTGAATGAGTATAAGAAATGTGTATGAGTCAGAATTAGATTATTGTATCCAATAAGTGATCTATAAGAATAACCCAATATTTTCACATAGAAAAGCCCCAATAATGTCCATAGGTGCTGCTTCGTGCATTTAAGGCTTGGTTGTACCTCAATAACGAAGAAACATCTAAAAGAAAAAAGTTTGAAAAGTTTAACCTCCGTGGTGCAGTATTTGATAAAAATAGAAAAAGTAGTCTCTGGATGTCCCAGCTGGGTAGACCAGTTCCAGATGTCCCAAGGGCCTACGCCAGATTTTTTTTACCCATATTCTCTCAGCCATAGATGCTGCATAGCTGCTTTCTGGAAAAAGCAAAGCGTTCAGTAGATATTGTGATACGCAGGATCTGGCATGTTTCCTTAATGGAAAAACTCACAGCCTTCTTAAGAAAGAAATGTCATAAATACACTCGGATATAAGAACCCTGGTTCATCTCAGAGGGTAGACAAGGGGGGAACATGGAGATACTGTAGCGCTACTATAGACCGAAGGAACCTTCTTCCAATTAAGAGGCAGAGGCACAGAGTACTCTCTTAGGACACTCGCCCAATACAGTAGACCAGGTGAGATGTCACTGGTGTCACTTCCCCTCCCCCCTTCAACATCATATATTAAGTGCCTACGCTGCGTTCCACAGTGTGGACTTCCATCAGCTATCTGGCCAACTGTCCTTCATGCTGCTGGTTTCCAAGACCTCCACCTGCAGCCCGAGGGTGCTCCACTCAACAGGATACCATTCAGTCTCCATAAGACTACCCCTAGGTGGAGACTCACGTTGTTGTAGATAGGTGCATCTTTGTACAGTGTTTGTAAGTACAATCCCTTACAACTGTATATACTTTTTCTATTTTTATACGATACAGCACCGTGAAGGTTTCACATTTTTCTAATTTCTTCTTTTCGATACTAAATTATATTGCAGGATATTATTATTTTTTAAAAACAGTGAGGTACACAACGTAGAACTTACCTTCCCTTATGGCATCAAAGACTCAGTCAGCAGATAGCAAAGGGGTGATGAGTATCTTATCTTTTCCAGTTGAAACCTGGGAAAGGTAGAATTATGGCAATTTTATTCCTTCAAAGAGTCCCCCCTCACAGCCTCCTGCGAATATAATATATCACCGAGGGCAAGTCAGGCACCGATAGCTCACTTAATGTTTTGGCGATTGTGACAATTATCATTTTTCTGGGAAATCTAAATTTCACCAAAGGAGAGCCTATATATACCTTTGTACTAATTATGCCGTGCAATAGGTTTGTCCTTTGAGGGAAATCACTGTTATTTCCATGTTATCTCTGCGTAACGAAAGAGATTCCTTTTTCTGAATGACCATTTTGCCCAGATGGTGTAGCTCAGTGATAGCCAACCTGCATTTAGATTTGAGTTGATTATAAGGCCAGGATTGAAATGTCATGTCATGAGCTCAGGTTAGCAGCACAGAATCACTCTGAGTTGTCAACCTCCAAGCACTGAAATCAGTGAGATGTGTGTATTCTGGTTCCCACAAAAATGGCATTTTAATAGAAAAGTGATGATGTGTCAGTGAGACTCTACTGACGTCTATAAGACCAACTCCAAATAAGTGAAACCCACAGAAGATCAGTTGACAAGGGAGGTTATATCATGGCTTTCATTTATATTGATTAATTTCTATCAGTTTTGACTAGATCCAAGGCCCATTCTAGAAATCAAATAACAGTAATGATAACTTGCATTTCTTATATTTGTAAAATATAAGAAAGTCCCCAACAGAGACACAGCAATGCATTTGTTACAGTTAAGGCAGGTTGTACTTTGCAGAGTTAATTTTTATAAAATGAAAACCTGTTAAGGTACACTGAGTTATTCTTTATTTACTTTGCATTTACAGTATATATATATATATATGCGCGCGCATACACACACACACACACACACACACACGCGCACACACACAATATAACAATAATAATAACAATAAACATATGAGTCCCACTCATTGACTTTACTTATACTTCAGTGGAGTTTCCCTCTTTCAAGTGGAAACTTTCCCTTTAAAAATGCAATGTATTGGCATTACCAAACTCACGGCCTCGGACTCTGACAGACATGATTACAGACCCGCCAACATTTGGCGCATACAGAAGAGGTAACTTTATTTGCTGCAGTATCTCGCTGTGGGGGAGAGGAGCTGGCAGGAAAGTGACCCCACCGAAGGAAGCTCAATAACATGAACCATTTACTTACATGCAAAGATCATACAAGCAATAAAATATACATATCTATGTATTTATTTGTATATTCTTAAATACACACAATAGAAGTGTTATTAAATCCACCACTAAATGGGTAAAGATGAATTTAATAACATGTAACATGACAGGTACAGTACCTGCTAGATAGATAAAATAGGTAAATAAGTATTTAATAGGACCAGGACATGACAGGTACAGTACCTGCTAGATAGATAAAATAGGTAAATAAGTATTTAATAGGACCAGGACACAACAGGTACAGTACCTGCTAAATGGGTAAAAATTAATGTAATAGGTACAGGACATAAAAAAACAGGTGCAGTTGGAGGCTGTGAATAACATGTAATTTGCTATATGCAAAGATCATATTATTAATAATATTTGCACACACACAATAGGAGGGATAATAATTCCCTATAACCAGTTTATCAGTAGATACAGGACATAAAACAGACAAACAGAGCCTACCAAATAGGTGCAGCTGGAGGCCTGTGTGTAACTCCTGCTGACACCCTGCATGTGTAGCCAGGATATTTACATGTAGCTGCTGCTCTTCCCACTGACTGGGATAGGCCCACATCCTGAGCTCAAGTTGTTGACGCCACGACACCGAGGGGGTTGAACTACACTTCCCATGATGCTTTGGGGAGGGGGTCCTGATTGTACATGTGATAAAGCAGCTGTCAATCAAGAACACAGCAGGCACCGTCCAATTGGAAGAGCGGGTATGGGATGGGGCGGGCTTAGAGCTGTGCCAGTGTATTGTTCCTGCTGAGGAGCACACAGAGCAGCTGGGGGCAGGAAACACATAGGTCTATGGGAAAGCTAGGCCCACATCCCCTCACTGTGTTACTGTTATTAGTATTCAACGGCAAACCAATGTGCTCTGAGGTTTTCTTTTTCCAACTCCTGTGTAAGAGGATCCTGCAGCTCTGTTACTAAAAGCACCTCCCCCCTTTACCTGATGTAACTTGTTAGGCCGCGCTTATACTGCCGCCGTCGCGCTTACTATAAGCGCACGCGATGGCTGCAATGCATTTGTTTTGACGCGCTGTCGCCGTCACCCGCACTATAAGCGCAGCCTTATGCTTTACACAATAATTCTGCAGGTTTTGGCTTCTTGTGGTCGGAGGATAACTGTCTATACATATAAAGACTTGTATTTTCTAAGCTAAAGGGGCTTAGTATAATGCTAACCTCAAATCCTGAGTGCCTTGTGGCCCCCATGTAGGGTTGCCAGGTGGCTTCTCCAAAAATACTGGACACAATGGTGAAAGGTGCGATGCGCTTGAGACACACACACCCTCTTACCGCTCCATGCCGTTTCCTCCTCTCTTTGGTCCAACCCCCAGGCTCCTGACACCTCCTTCTGATTGGCTGCATTAGGCCGCGCTTATAGTCCTTGAGACAGCGATCAATCAGTCCCTGCTTCAGCACAGGTGACTCAATCAGAGGCTGATTGAGTGATTGTGCCACCTGTGCTAATGCTGGAATATCCTGAAAAGTTAATCTGTTGGGGGGGGGGGGGGGGGGGCTTGATGACTGGAGTTGAGTCCCCATGTGTTAAAGAAATGTGCCTTGAATGTGCTTTTCAGGCCCTTCACATTTACCTTTCTTCCTTACAGATCAGTTTTTAAATTCCTCTGCTGTGAACCCTCCACCGACCTGCAGTGCTCCTGCAGTCACCACTGCTTTCCCTTCATGGAGCAACAGCTTCCACCCAGTAGGGAGGAATACAGAATTCTACAGACATGGGGCCCAAGGCATGATTTTGCAACAAGGGTCTGCAGGAACACCAATGTATCTACAGCAGATCCCACAGGCAACACGCGCTTACCCTCGTGTATCGGACATGAACAGAGGATTCTACCACACTGCTACAGGAGGATACACAGGATTTGTAGGACAGGTTAGGGGAGAAGCCACAACGCAGCCTGTTACTTTCCGTCCCAACACACATTTGGAAAGACGTGCTACAATAGGGCCTTGTATAATGGCCACCCAGTATGCACAACTTCAGCAGCCACCATTCATACCCCTTAGAGGAATGCACGTTCAGGATAGGACATACCACCCAGTTCCTGGCCAATATGCTCCAACTGGTGGCAACACAGCACAGATTGGCTCCTTCTTACAGACACCCACTGGGCAGCCAATAACCTCCCCCAGGGGGAAAAGCCCAAGACCGTCCTATCCACTGGCTCATTATTCGGCAGCCCCTGATCCCCAAGCAACCAGGATAGCCGAAAACGTAAAAGTAGGAGGAGTGTCAGGTGGGTAAGGCAAACCAGGTTCAGTTGGGGGAGCACAAGGGGCAAAAAAGGAGAGATCTAGATGCCCAAATCATAGCATTTCCCCCAGTTGTTGCTATTGCAGCTAAACGTTTGTGGATGTTCCTTAAGTTGAATGCTGCTTTGTTACATAAATTGATAATATGCAAAACTGAGTATCTACTGTAGTGTATTGGTTTTCCCATTGACAAATAACACACAGGGACTTGTGAAACTCTTGTTGGCCTTTTATCATAATCTGCCCTCTTTATCACTAATGATATCCCCACCAATTAAACCTACTTCTCTTCGTCTTCATCACTCCACCATCATTATTGTGATAAAACATGGATATCTCTCATAATTTTGCATTGTGTACAGTAGTTCTTTGCACTGAGTTCCATGTGTAATTAGCTTAATTCCCTTTCCCCACTGCATTGTGTTGCAGACCTTACAAGGTGAGATATGGAGAATCTTTACTAATCATTGTTCAAAATCTTCTCCTTGACCGATACCATTACCTGTTATAAAGATCTTTAATTACGGTCATTCGCCACTGTAGTGTTACAAATATATAGAACTCTACAGTATGTAGTCCTCGCCAATACTGAAGGGATTAAGCATGTGTTTGCTTTTCTTCCTTTGTGTTATTATGTACAATGTGTTGGTATTTATGATAATTGATTATTTCTCCTTTTTGATTTTGTTACAGTGGGTCAGACTTCGCTTGGAGCCCAACATATTTCCCAGGCCAGTTTAATTACACAAGGAGCAGTTCAGCTTGCTGCTAATGAAAAAAGTGAACCGCTTCTAATGTACCCAACTCAACCAGCTCGGAAGCTGAGCCACCTCTCAAAGTTACATATTGATGTGCAAAGCAACAAAGAGTTATGTGTGCCAGTGTGGAAAAGGGGTGGGTTAAAAGATATGAAGAAGAGATCTTCAGAGGTGAAGGCCCCCTCACATATTGCTCAGAAGGTTCGTAATAACGTGCTGAGTTCAGTGAAGACTGAGTGTCCGTCAAAGTCTGAGGGAGTACCAAAGTGCTCCACAGTGGAAACAAAGAAGAAAAAGATCCTTTCTTCAGCTGCAAAGGATCAAGTCCCTCAAACTGCACTGCAAAAGAAGGTAAAACCAATGTCAAAGCCAGTAAATCATTCTTCTGCTCCTATACCAGGGAAGTCACCCCATGGTCCACTATCTGGTGACGAGGCTGTTCTGTTAAAAAAGATGAAATGTGTTTGTCTCTCAGGTGCCCACATTTACAATAAGGTATCTGAAAAGATGCAGCAAAGCCGCGAAGGTACAATGGATGCAAAGACACCTGCTGTTACTCATATTAATCCTAAACTGAAGAAAACTAAGGAGATAGGGATCAAACGTAAAGATGCAAAGACTCCTGCAGTTACTCATAGTCCTGAGCGGCAAGACACCTCAGGAGATCGGGATCAAACGTAAATATGCAAAAACTCCTGAAGTTATTCATAGTCCTGAGCGGAAGACACCTCAGGAGATGGGGATCAAATGTAAAGATGCAAAGTCTCCTGCAGTTACTCATAGTCCTGAGCGGAAGACACCTCAGGAGATGGGGATCAAACTTAAAAATGCAAAGACTCCTGCAGTTACTCATTGTCCTGAGCGGAAGACACCTCAGGAGATGGGGATCAAATGTAAAGATGCAAAGTCTCCTGCAGTTACTCATAGTCCTGAGCGGAAGACACCTCAGGAGATGGGGATCAAACTTAAAAATGCAAAGACTCCTGCAGTTACTCATTGTCCTGAGCGGAAGACACCTCAGGAGATCGGGATCAAACGTAAATATGCAAAAACACCTGCAGTTACTCATAGTCCTGAGCGGAAGACACCTCAGGAGATGGGGATCAAATGTAAAGATGCAAAGTCTCCTGCAGTTACTCATAGTCCTGAGCGAAAGACACCTCAAGAGATGGGGATCAAACGTAAACAGAACAGCAATATCAAGCAGCTAGTGAAGAAAACAAAGAACCAGACCAGCGTTTTCAGTTTTGAGCAAGCGCTGGCTTGTGGTACTGATAATAACCCCAAAGCTCTCAAAAGAAAAAGTGCTAATCAGCCTGGAGTGAATTCAGAAGTCCTTGGGAAGGGCAAGAAGTCATTGGAACCTTCTGAACAAGGAAAGGTGAAAGCCCATCACCGCAACCTCAGCCTCCAAATGATTAACTCTGTTCAAGTATTTCACCCATTGGGTAAAAAAGCAGGTCCCACAGGTCAGGGGCACCCGCAGGATCCATTACACTTGGAAATAAGCTTGGACCAATGCAAGGAAGCCAAAGCCAGACTTCTGCTTCTCATGTTCAGTGGTCTCTTACTGATGCGATTAAAAGGTTCATGGCGAAAAAACAGGACAGTATTTCTGGAATTAAAGGAGTCGGTATTAATGCCAGGCCTAGGCTATTTAAAATACATGAGTACACAAGACCTGACATTAAAACCAGTGAAATCAAACAACATGGGGAAAACAAAGCTTCAGTTATAGAGAATCCCAAACACTTCCCAGTGATATCCATAGAACAGGAAGCTGCAGTAAGATGCATTGAAAAGGTCAGCCAAACCACTATCCCCATTCCAGCTCCTGGCATTAAAACCAGTGAAATCAAACAACGTGGGGAAAACAAAGCTTCAGTTATAGAGAATCCCAAACACTTCCCAGTGATATCCATAGAACGGAAATCTGCAGTGACATGCATTAAAAAGGTCAGCCAAACCACTATCCCCATTCAAGCTCCTTTCAACCAGAAGCACCAGCTTTCTAACCTGCAGCTTCCTATCAATGTACCCAGTAGAGTGGACAACTTCACTCCATCCTTCTGTCAACAGCCTCTCCAAGAGCTTGAGGTTTCCATACCTATTCCACCAGAACAGAGAGAGGAGAGAGAGGCTATGAAAAGGAAATCACAACTGGAGAGGGAGTAAGCCTGTCAACATACCTCCAAGGGGAGGCTACAGTGCTTTGTTCAGAGGCAGGAGGATCATAACATCTCTAAATGTTACGGATACCCACCATCCAGACTTATTTCCCCCATGAGCTACTTAGGCCCTAAAACACAAAAAAAAAAAAAAAAAAAAAACCCCTGACTAATCTGTAACTGATGCCAAGCTCTGTGACTATCTGTAAATAAGATTTATATTTATAAGTCAGTTTGTAACATATTTTACTAAGAATATATTTAAAACTCTTCAATAAAATGTATCTATTTTTAATTGAACTCTTTATTTACTAAAGAAATTATTTACAAATGCCAAGGGTTATTGAAATTCTGCAAATTAACTTTAGATTACCCTCTTGATGATACGAGAGAGAGAGAGAGAGAGAGAGAGAGGGAGAGAGAGGGAGAGGGAGAGGGAGAGAGAGAGAGAGAGAGAGAGAGAGAGAGAGAGAGAGAGAGAGAGAGAGAGAGAGAGAGAGAGAGAGAGAGATAAGTAAGTCAGACCCCACATATGAGAGAGAAACAGATAAATATTTAACTATATGCTTTGTCATGTTGGATGTTGTATGTATGTATGTACTGTATGTCTTTATTTATATAGCGCCATTTATGTAGAAAGCGCTTCACCGCAGTAATACACGTGACAATCATATAAATAATACAAATAACAGATCATGGGAATAAGTGCTTCAGGCATAAAAGTAACATTTAGGAAAAGGAGTCCCTGCTCCGAAGTGCTTACAATCTAATTGGTAGGTAGAACATACAGAGACAGTAGAAGGGCGTTCTGGTAAGTGCGTCTGCAATGGGCCAAGCTTTTTGTATGCGGTCTATAGTATCAGTCACGGAGCTACTCACATGCTTCTCAAAGCAGATGTGTTAGAATGTGGGTCTTAAAGGTGGATAGAGAGGGTGCTAGTCGGGTATTGAGGGGAAGGCATTCCAGAGGTGAGGGGCAGTCAGTGAGAAAGGTTTAAGGCGAGAGAGGGCTTTAGATACAAAAGGGGTAGATAGAAGACATCATTGGGCGGATCGCAAGAGTCGGGATGGTGCATAGCGAGAAATTAGAGCTGAGCTGTAAGTAGGGGCAGAAGAGTGTAAAGCTTTAAAAGTGAGGAGGAGAATTGAGTGTGAGATACGGGATTTGATAGGAAGCCAGGAGAGGGATTTCAGCAGGGGAGACGCTGAGACAGATTTAGGAAAGAGTAGAGTGATTCTGGCAGCAGCGTTTAGGATAGATTGTAGGGGAGACAGGTGAGAGGCAGTAAGACCGGACTGCAGAAGGTTCCAGTATTTGAGATGGTAGAGAATGAGGGTCTGTGTCAGAGTTTTAGCTGTCGAGCAACAGTGGAAGGGCGTATCTTGCGGAAGAAAAAACGACAGGTTTAGCTACCTTTTGAATGTGAGAGAGGAGTCTGTGACCCCCAGGGCAGCGTGCTTGGGCTACTGCATGTATAGTAGTTCTTCCAACAGTAATGTGGAAGGTGGTAGTAGGGCCAGGTTTGGCATGAAATATAAGGAGTTCTGTTTTTGACATGTTAAATTTAAGTCGGCGGAGGATCATGTTGCATTGGGCTTCTCTTCCTTGTGTTTATACTGTACAATGTCACATACCCAGTAGCACTCCTTAAGACAAATATATATGGTGAGGTGGGTCTGGGGTTGAGTTTACATGGGTTTGTGTGTGCAGATTTAAATTGTTTGGAGGTCTGTGACTCCTCCCCGTTTCCAAACTTACTCTGCCCACCTTTAAAGCAGCAGTCCAAGCTGTCGTTTAAAAAAAAAAAATCCCTTTTGATATGTGCATCAATACAATCCACACATTGATAAGTAATTAGCTAAGTTGCGATTGATCGGTGAAGATTCGGCTCGGGGGTTGACTAAATGGTTGCCAGTGCAGCAGAAGAGGACCAAAAATGCAAAGTTCTCTGGGGTGATCATGTGACCAGGCAGTCACTGGATACAATTGAGTTTTGCACAGCTAGGGAGAGGGCAGTGTTCAAAAAAGGGGGAGGGGTTGCCAGAGCCTGTTTCAAAAGAGGAAGGGGATGTGACTTTGTAAATGGTTGCTATAGAAACAAAAAATGATTGTTACATTATGATACATTAAAATTTTAATTCAGAGTTGTTTAAAAAAAAAGTACTACTACTAGTAGCATTATACTAAAAAATAATACAGATGCACAGTAATACCCTCTATAGATATACCAAGAATTGTTAAGTGTGAGTGTGTGTGTGAGTTTATGACATGTGGAAGGAAGGTGGAGGGGTGAGAGTCATGGCGAGGGGAGGGGGGTGAAGGAGAGACATGGTGAGGGGAGGGGGGTTAAAGAGACATGGCGAGGGGAGGAGGGTGAAAGAGAGACATAGGTAGGGGGGTGATATAGAGACATGGGAATGGGTTTAAAAGAGAGACATGGGGAGGGGTGAAAGAGACATGGGGAGTGGGTGAAAGAGACATGGGGAGTGGGTGAAAGAGTCATGGGGAGCGGCGGTGAAGAGACATGGGAACAGGGGTAAAGAGACATGGGGAGCAGGGGTGAAGAGACATGGGAGCAGGGGTGAAGAGACATTGGGAGGGGAGGGTGAAAGAGACATGGGGAGGTGATCGAGAGACATTTAGAGGGGGGGTGATAGAGAGACATTTGGAGGGGGGGGATGATAGAGAAACACGGGGAGGGGGTGCAAGAGACATAGAGAGGGGGGTGAAAGAGAGCCATGGGGTGGGGGGTGAAAAAGAGACATGGGCAGAGGGGTGAAAGAGACATGAGGAGGGAGGCGATAGAGAGACATGAGGAGGGAGGCGATAGAGAGACATGGGGGGATGAAAGAGACATGGGGAGGGGGGGTGAAGGAAAGACATGGGGGGAGTGAAAGAAAGCCGTGGGGAGGGTGGGTCCATGATCCTCAGTTGCTTGAAGAGTAGGCCCGGGTGAGTAGTTTTTTATTCTACACAGGTCCGGGAGATATTGATCGGACGGCTTCTTAGGGTCAAATAAGACATGACAGACCTTATATAAGGCCTGTGACATCACATTTGACTGACAAATGATATATCCACCAATCTAATTGGTGGATGTACCATGTGATGGCTTCCATTTTATTTTTTGGCAGAAATGACATCATCTTAAGTGATTGGATAATAAAGGAACTATTGGATCTCAATATAAATGTAGAAAATATGCAGGGCCAAAGCTATGACAATGCTGCAAATATGCGGGGAAAGCATAATGGAGTTCAAAGACATGTTGAACATGAACCCACGTGCGTTTTATGTACCATGTAGTTCTCATTATTTGAACCTAGTGGTTAACAACACTGCCAAACCCAATATAGGTGCCATTTAATTTTTGGGCTTAATTCAACCGTTGTATAATTTCTTCCCCAGGTCCACCAACAGATAAATCATTCTTTTAAAATCCTTACCCAATTTAACACTAAAGAGAGTTTGTGAAACACGTTGGGAGCCTCGTATTGATGCAGTTAGACCAATTCGATACCATCTGGGAGCGCTCTATGTTGCATTAGTGTATATTAAAGAAGATGTGACATTTAAAACTGAACATCATGGCCCCCAGAGTAGAGCTGTTGCGTACACTCTCGCAAAATGTATTTGTGACTATAAATTCATATGTTGTGTAATATTTTGGTATGACATATTAAGTACAATCAATCCAGTGAGCAAGCAGTCTATAAACTATGACAAAAACAAGTCCAAAGACCAAATCTGGGGCTCCAAAAAACAATCCCAACAGTAGATTTTGGGCCCTGTTTGTTTAAATCAAAAACACTACAGTAATGTCCAAGCCTTTGTCTCATAAATAGAAAGGTATCCTTACCAACTCCACTTATAAATGGTGTAAATGATCAGTCTAGGGGTTTACAGTATATACATGTAGAAAAGATGGCGCCTAGCTGGTTCTGCTCTGTTATTGAGCTATCACAAATCAGCTGTAAATGTTCACATGGAATGGCACCTACTTAACTTTTTAAATCAATAACTGTAGACTTGCTAGTCGGCCAATATCATAGACTCTATCCTCAATAATAACAAAGTGGAGACTCACGGTTATCAAAGGGTGCATCAGTTCAATCCTGCTCCTGTGGGTTGCTGCAGGGCACCTTTTGGTGTGTTGTTCGCTAGGTAGATAGTACAAAGTGAAAAATGTGCGATGCACAACCGGAACGAAAAAATAAATGAACTGGAGAGAGGGTACAGTAACTACACAATTTGCTTTTAATAACTCATCTAATCAAATGACCGGCAACAAAAGCGCGCGCACACAGAGGTTTTCAAACATCTCTATGGAGCTTGGTCCCACCCCCCGTTCGTGTCACGTGTCACTCACGCGCGGCGCGCTCACGGGACGATCGTGCACCACTCCCCAGCTGCGACACAACACCCGTAACAATGCCCACCTGTCTCCTGCGCTCTGCGTCCAATCACAGCTCCCGCGGGGGCCACACCTCCGTTCCGCCTCTCACTTTCATTGCTCCAGTCCTCCTATTTAATCTCTGCTTGCTCAGTTACACATTGCTGAGCATAGACCATAGTAGCCTTGTGTTCCTACATTCCTGCTTTGCCTTGCCTTGTGCCTTGCCTCTCTTGCTTTCAGTTTGACCTCATGTGTACCGACACGGCTAGACTCTTCGACGCTCTCTGTATAACGACCCCAGCTTGCCCTCGACTACCTGCATCTCTCCATCCCTGACCACGGATATAGGACATTCTTTTAACCCACCAGCTCCAACCCTCGACCTCGGCACAACGGACATCTACCGTTACTGGCTCCTCCCCATGACCGCGGCAAGTATCTGGACTACCCTCTCTCTCCAACCCCGACCCGGCTACGCTGACAATCCAGGCGTGCCTCCACTGCTGTGGGTGCGCAGTTTCTACTTTCCCACCTCAGTACCGGGGGTCCGCCTTGTTTGTGGTGAGTGCAAGGGTCACAATTAGAGAGGGTTGGGGTTCCTTACAATGCATCTGATCTCAGACGCGCTATTAGAGAGGGTTGGGGCTCCTTTGAATGCATCTGATCTCAGACGCGCTATTAGAGAAAGTTGGGATTCCTTACAATGCAGATTTCAGACGCGCTGTTAGAGAGGGTTGGGGCTCCTTACAATGTATTTGATCAATGCATTGTAAGGAACCCCAACCCTCTCTAGTGTGTATTTGTGAACTGTAAGGTGCTTGACTAATACACTGGAAGAATATCATTGTTTTCGATTAAAAATATCAAAGAATGTGTTACTTTAACGAGCGCTTTCTCTTTTTTTGAATCTCCAATATACTATTTGCCAAGTGGTACTGATGAAATCACCAAAAAACTACTGTAGCAGGTCCCCTTTGGTTGTCAATACGTTACTTTGAAGTGGAAGGGAGAGACCTACTGAGGCCAATATACTAAGCATCGCAAACTGAGCGGGGGGAGGGGTGGAGGGTTTCGGCGCATGTCAAACTGCAATTGCACTCGTGTACTAAGTTCAAATTTCTCCATCTGCGCCCAGCCCCAAAATGCTGTTTAGCGCACAGAAATGGATTGCACTTGGTGTATAAAAGTCAATGGTACATACTAATATCTATATAAATATATACAGTGTTCGACAAATCACCCAAAAATCTACTCGTCCAACCAAAAATTCTACTCGCCACCTAGTCCCGCCCCCAACCCCGCCCCCAACCCCGCCCCCAACCCCGCTTTAAAATAAAACATATGAATAAAATCCATTTAAATGACAAATATATTTATTGTATTACATTATACTACAATTAGCCCTTGTTACGTGTGTGTGTGTGTGTCTGTGTAAATGTCGATCTAGAAATAAAAGCCAGGTGTGAATGACTAGTTTCCTGCACCCCTTAATCAGTGTCTGGATGCCCCCGCTTCACAATATCTAAAGCAGAACCCCCATTCACCTGCGCTCCGGCGTCATGACGTCACGTTGCCCTAGTAACGTGACGTCACATGACCTCACAGCGTCATTTTGATGCCGCGTTGCCATGGCGACGCAGGAAGGAAGCCGCCGGAGCCTAGGTAAGTGAAGGTTTACAGAGGCCCTGCAGCTCCCCCGGCACTTAATTTAAGTGCCTTCGGGAAGCGCGCGGGGCCTCTGTAAACCCCACGCCCCCCAGACGGCAGTCTTGCGCCCCCCGTGGGGGTCGCGCCCCCCAGTTTGCGCACCGCTGTTCTAGAAATCCAATCGGATAAGGCTCTTTCTGCACGCTTTTGCACAACTCCCAGCTACTAGAATATCCCCCTGTGTCTATCCAAGAGGAGGTTTTAGTGTACTGACAAAAAACATCCCAAAATAAATTGTAATTAAGGCTGCGAGGTGTCACTGTATATAGAACATAGATCCAGTAGCACTCTCATTGTAAAAGACTCATCTCTATCTCCCCACAAATAAGCAGGGGGACCCATTCAAAGCCCATAATGTGTATGTCTGAAGCATTAAAGCAAAGTGCAGTGCTGTACCAAAGTAGTAGTTTAGTTTAGACTGCCCTTGAATGGAGTTGAACACTTCCCCAGTGCTGGAATTAGACATAAAAAGGTCTATGCAGCAACATAGAGTAGTTGTGTTTAGACGCATGGCTCTATTTTTTGGAGCAGAGCCGCAGCATATATACTGTAAGAACAGTTTCTTACTTCTGACGCGGTATGTTAGACTTATGGCACTTCAGATATGGAGGATTGTTTTGGGCAAATAAAAGGTTAAAATAAAGTATCAGAGAAATGCAACTTGTGACGCATCTCATTTTAATCTGTGCACCATGTAACTGCCCCCAACTCATCCTACTCACTCTCCCCAAGGTGCAAATTGGGGCAGAGACGCAGAATGTGATACATCTGATTATAATCTGTGCACCATGTAACTCCCCCCAACTCCTTCTACTGACTCTCCCCAAGGTGCAAGCTGGGGCAGAGACGCAGACTGTGATACATCTCATTATAATTTGTGTGCCATGTAACTCCTCCCCAACTCCTCCTACTGACTCTCCCCAAGGTGCATGCTGGGGCAGAGACGCAGACTGTGATACATCTCATTATAATCTGTGATACTTTATCTTGCCATGAAGTCAATGCATTTGAACCCAGTGATACAGTATGTTGATCCCACTGCTGTCAGTGGCACTGTCCATATGTGTACTTGTGTCACCCAATGTATGTAATACAATGTATCACAGTAGCTGTGATTTTTATGACTGCTACTCAAGTTAACCACTTCTCAACCACTTGAAATTAAATGTCAACAGTAGCTGATTTCTCTATTATGACATCACGAGACAGTATCATTGAGCCTCCTAGGAGATGCCAGCAGCAGTGTTCTGTAATGACATCATGGAATCGCCTTAGAGACTGAGATAAATACACAAATGTAAACTTGTTTGTGCGTGACTTGAATTAGTTCCCGAAGGAAACCGTTAGTTTTGTGGACATCTCAGAGATAGGAAAAGAGTGGCGCTGTACGGAGAGACTAATTATCTCCACCTTAACTCTGTATCATGGCAGGTAGGAAGCAACGTGACCTTTACATACCCAAAAAGAAATGGATAATATCTATATTTCTAAACTGTTTACTTTCACAATGTTTTATGGGGTACAGAACAGATAACATGACTCCTATCAATGGATGGGAGAAAGAAGACGGATGGGGTGGGGGGCGGGGGGGGAGGGACGGAGGTAGACAACTCCCAGGGGGGTTAGGTACCTGGCCTTAATTGGATAATATTTTTTTTTATAAATGTCAAAACTGATTTATTATAGATACATACACACATATTTGTTTTATTGTATTTACTTTTATATCTGGCTTGTAATTCAAAATCTTAAATGATTTGAACAGTAATGTATAGAAAAGAACACATGTACTGTATACATAAATGTCAAAGCCGCAAACGTCTATGGGATCTATGGGATAGTAAAAAAAGACACAGGAACCTTAGTGTATACAGTAGGATTAGTTATGTATAAGGCATGCTTTTTCCTTGCCCTAAGTTTAGGTCAATAACTATTGGACCAATTCTACACCGTGGGGTGTAATGTTCGACTACTTTCAGCCATATCCTTAAATTATTGTCTACAGCAGTGTTTTTCAACCACGGATCCTAGGAACCCTAGGATTCCCCGGGCATCCCTAAAGGGTTCGCTGTAATTTTTAGGTCATTTTAAAATTGTACTTAATACAGAAGAATTTACAGTACAATGCATCTTATCTCAAACGCGCTATTGGAGAGGGTTGGGGCTCCTTACAATGCATCTGATCTCAGAAGCGCTATTAGAGAGGATTGGGGTTCCTCACACTTCATCTGATCTCAGACGCACTATTAGATAGGGTTGGGGTATATTACAATGCATCTCATCTTAGACTCGTTGTTAGAGAGGGTTGGGGTCCCTCAGAATTTCACATATGGTTCCTTAACCAAAAAAAGGTTGGAAACCACTACTCTACAGTAATACAAAGGCCCCAAAAAAGACAAAGCCACAAAACGAGGGCAGAATCTGCCACTTGATTTACAGATATAGCTGACCTGAGTGCTCCTCCAGATACCTCAATATACCAGACGTCTCAGAATACCACACCATAATATTACCACAAAATACTACAGTAGGAACAGGCAATTTTTATGTTTTTATTTTTATTTTTAAAGATCCAGTTCCGAAAGCTATGGTACATCTATATTTGTCATTGTGTTCATAGGTGGACATGAAAGCAGGTGATGGACTGCACAAGTTTTATATGCCAGTTGCCACTTTGTGTTGAAAACTACCTAGAAATAGTTTTCTGTCTGTGTTACATCCCAACACATCATATATGTATATGTATATGTATAAATATATATCTATATATATATTTATAGATTAAACCCCATATATTGAGCTAAAATGTACGGGTGCTCTGGTGTTTCAATACATAGCAATGCTATAGAAGGCAATCATGGAGCTTGCTTAAAAATGTATTTAAATATTGAAACTTCTGACCACTATTGATCAGAGTAGTGGTATGTAACATTGATAATCAAATAAATGTGTTTTCCCAGCAAGCCATTATCCCTGTTAGTGCTTGCTATTCATAACAAAACAAAGACCACCAAAAACTTTATTCAAAACCAGAACCAAAACCCCAAATATTTTAAAGGCAAAATAAAAATACCAAGCCAAGTGAGCATCTCTATGTATTTCATATGTATTTGATATCAAGAATATCTTTTAGCAGGTCTGTTAAAGCAGTCCTAACCCCCCAATGTCAGGCTTTCAGGATATCCCAGCTTCAGCGGAGGTGGCTCAATCCGTCCCTGCTTCAGCACAGCTCGCTCAATCAGTCCCTGCTTCAGCACAGGTGACTCAATCAGAGGCTGATTGAGTGATTGGGCCACCTGTGCTAAAGCTGGAATATCCTGAAAAGTTGACCTATTGTGGGGGGTTTGATGACTGGAGTTGAGTCCCCGTGTGTTAAAGAAATGTGCCTTGATTGTGCTTTTCTGGCCCTTCACTTTTACCTTTCTTCCTTACAGATCAGTTTTTAAATTCCTCTGCTGTGAACCCTCCACCGACCTGCAGTGCTCCTGCAGTCACCACTGCTTACCCTTCATGGAGCAACAGCTTCCACCCAGTAGGGAGGAATACAGAAGTCTACAGACATGGGGCCCAAGGCATGATTTTGCAACAAGGGTCTGCAGGAACACCAATGTATCTACAGCAGATCCCACAGGCAACACGCGCTTACCCTCGTGTATCGGACATGAACGGAGGATTCTACCACACTGCTACAGGAGGATACACAGGATTTGCAGGACAGGTTAGGGGAGAAGCCACAACGCAGCCTGTTACTTTCCGTCCCAACACACATTTGGAAAAACGTGCTACAATAGGGCCTTGTATAATGGCCACCCAGTATGCACAACTTCAGCAGCCACCATTCATACCCCTTAGAGGAATGCAGACCTTACAAGGTGAGATATGGAGAATCTTTACTAATCATTGTTCAAAATCTTCTCCTTGACCGATACCATTACCTGTTATAAAGATCTTTAATTACGGTCATTCGCCACTGTAGTGTTACAAATATATAGAACTCTACAGTATGTAGTCCTCGCCAATACTGAAGGGATTAAGCATGTGTTTGCTTTTCTTCCTTTGTGTTATTATGTACAATGTGTTGGTATTTATGATAATTGATTATTTCTCCTTTTTGATTTTGTTACAGTGTGTCAGACCTCGCTTGGAGCCCAACATATTTCCCAGGCCAGTTTAATTACACAAGGAGCAGTTCAGCTTGCTGCTAATGAAAAAAGTGAACCACCTCTAATGTACCCAACTCAACCAGCTCGGAAGCTGAGCCACCTTCCAAAGTTACATACTGAAGTGCAAAGCAACAAAGAGTTATGTGTGCCAGTGTGGAAAAGGGGTGGGTTAAAAGATATGGCGAAGAGATCTTCAGAGGTGAAGGCCCCCCTCACATATGGCTCAGAAGGTTCGTAATAACGTGCTGAGTTCAGTGAAGACTGAGTGTCCGTCAAAGTCTGAGGGGGTACCAAAGTGCTCCACAGTGGAAACAAAGAAGAAAAAGATCCTTTCTTCAGCTGCAAAGGATCAAGTCCCTCAAACTGCACTGCAAAAGAAGGTAAAACCAATGTCAAAGCCAGTAAATCATTCTTCTGCTCCTATACCAGGGAAGTCACCCCATGGCCCACAATCTGGTGACGAGGCTGTTCTGTTAAAAAAGATGAAACGTGTTTGTCTCACAGGTGCCCACATTTCCAATAAGGTATCTGAAAAGATGCAGCAAAGCCGTGAAGGTACAATGGATGCAAAGACACCTGCTGTTACTCATATTAATCCTAAACTGAAGAAAACTCAGGAGATAGGGATCAAACGTAAAGATGCAAAGACTCCTGCAGTTACTCATAGTCCTGAGCGGAAGACACCTCAGGAGATGGGGATCAAACGTAAATATGCAAAAACTCCTGCAGTTACTCATAGTCCTGAGCGGAAGACACCTCAGGAGATGGGGATCAAACTTAAAAATGAAAAGACTCCTGCAGTTACTCATTGTCCTGAGCGGAAGACACCTCAGGAGATCGGGATCAAACGTAAATATGCAAAAACACCTGCAGTTACTCATAGTCCTGAGCGGAAGACACCTCAGGAAATGGGGATCAAATGTAAAGATGCAAAGTCTCCTGCAGTTACTCATAGTCCTGAGCGGAAGACACCTCAAGAGATGGGGATCAAACGTAAACAGAACAGCAATATCAAGCAGCTAGTGAAGAAAACAAAGAACCAGACCAGCGTTTTCAGTTTTGAGCAAGCGCTGGCTTGTGGTACTGATAATAACCCCAAAGCTCTCAAAAGAAAAAGTGCTAATCAGCCTGGAGTGAAATCAGAAGTCCTTGGGAAGGGCAAGAAGTCATTGGAACCTTCTGAACAAGGAAAGGTGAAAGCCCATCACAGGAACCTCAGCCTCCAAATGATTAACTCTGTTCAAGTATTTCACCCATTGGGTAAAAAAGCAGGTCCCACAGGTCCAGGGGCACCCGCAGAATCCATTACACTTGGAAATAAGCTTGGACCAATGCAAGGACGCCAAAGCCAGACTTCTGCTTCTCATGTTCAGTGGTCTCTTACTGATGCGATTAAAAGGTTCATGGCCAAAAAACAGGACAGTATTTCTGGAATTAAAGGAGTCGGTATTAATGCCAGGCCTAGGCTATTTAAAATACATGAGTACACAAGACCTGACATTAAAACCAGTGAAATCAAACAACATGGGGAAAACAAAGCTTCAGTTATAGAGAATCCCAAACACTTCCCAGTGATATCCATAGAACAGGAAGCTGCAGTAAGATGCATTGAAAAGGTGAGCCAAACCACTATCCCCATTCCAGCTCCTGGCATTAAAACCAGTGAAATCAAACAACGTGGGGAAAACAAAGCTTCAGTTATAGAGAATCCCAAACACTTCCCAGTGATATCCATAGAACGGAAAGCTGCAGTGACATGCATTAAAAAGGTCAGCCAAACCACTATCCCCATTCAAGCTCCTTTCAACCAGAAGCACCAGCTTTCTAACCTGCAGCTTCCTATCAATGTACCCAGCAGAGTGGACAACTTCACTCCATCCTTCTGTCAACAGCCTCTCCAAGAGCTTGAGGTTTCCATACCTATTCCACCAGAACAGAGAGAGGAGAGAGAGGCTATGAAAAGGAAATCACAACTGGAGAGGGAGTAAGCCTGTCAACATACCTCCAAGGGGAGGCTACAGTGCTTTGTTCAGAGGCAGAAGGATCATAACATCTCTAAACGTTACGGATACCCACCATCCAGACTTCATTCTCCCATGAGCTACTTAGGCCCCAAAAAAAAAAAAAAAAACCCTGACTAATCTGTAACTGATGCCAAGCTCTGTGACTATCTGTAAATAAGATTTATATTTATAAGTCAGTTTGTAACATATTTTACTAAGAATATATTTAAAACTCTTCAATAAAATGTATCTATTTTCAATTGAACTCTTTATTTACTAAAGAAACTATTTACAAATGCCAAGGGTTATTGAAATTCTGCAAATTAACTTTAGATTACCCTCTTGATGATAAGAGAGAGAGAGAGAGAGAGAGAGAGAGAGAGAGAGAGAGAGAGAGAGAGAGAGAGAGAGAGAGAGAGAGAGAGAGAAAGATAAGTAAGTCGGACCCCACTTATGAGAGAGAAACAGATAAATATTTAACTATATGCTTTGTCATGTTGTATGTTGTATGTATGTATGTACTGTATGTCTTTATTTATATAGCGCCATTTATGTAGAAAGCGCTTCACCGCAGTAATACACGTGACAATCATATAAATAATACAAATAACAGATCATGGGAATAAGTGCTTCAGACATAAAAGTAACATTTAGGAAAAGGAGTCCCTGCTCTGAAGAGCTTACAATCTAATTGGTAGGTAGAACATACAGAGACAGTAGGACGGCGTTCTGGTAAGTGCGTCTGCAATGGGCCAAGCTTTTTGTATGCGGTCTATAGTATCAGCCTCGGAGCTACTCACATGCTTCTTTAAGCAGATGTGTTAGAATGTGGGTCTTAAAGGTGGATAGAGAAGGTGCTAGTCGGGTATTGAGGGGAAGGGCATTCCAGAGGTGAGGGGCAGTCAGTGAGAAAGGTTTAAGGCGAGAGAGGGCTTTAGATACAAAAGGGGTAGATAGAAGACATCATTGGGCGGATCGCAAGAGTCGGGATGGTGCATAGCGAGAAATTAGAGCTGAGCTGTAAGGAGGGGCAGAAGAGTGTAAAGCTTTAAAAGTGAGGAGGAGAATTGAGTGTGAGATACGGGATTTGATAGGAAGCCAGGAGAGGGATTTCAGCAGGGGAGATGCTGAGACAGATTTAGGAAAGAGTAGAGTGATTCTGGCAGCGTTTAGGATAGATTGTAGGGGAGACAGGTGAGAGGCAGTAATACCGGACAGCAGAAGGTTCCAGTATTTGAGATGGTAGAGAATGAGGGTCTGTGTCAGAGTTTTAGCTGTCGAGCAACAGTGGAAGGGCGTATCTTTGTAATATTGCGGAGGAAAAAACGACAGGTTTAGCTACCTTTTGAATGTGAGAGAGGAGTCTGTGACCCCCAGGGCAGCGTGCTTGGGCTATTGGATGTATAGTAGTACTTCCAACAGTAATGGGGAAGGTGGTAGTAGGGCCAGGTTTGGCATGAAATATAAGGAGTTCTGTTTTTGACATGTTAAATTTAAGTCGGCGGAGGATCATGTTGCATTGGGCTTCTCTTCCTTGTGTTTATACTGTACAATGTCACATACCCAGTAGCACTCCTTAAGACAAATATATATGGTGAGGTGGGTCTGGGGTTGAGTTTACATGGGTTTGTGTGTGCAGATTTAAATTGTTTGGGGGTCTGTGACCAAAATACCAAGAAGTGATCTCCTTTAATACAAACATAAGGAGACAAGCGACAGGGTACCTTTGGTGGTCACATATAACCCACACCTAGGAGCCCTACGCAAGATCGCCAGGGAACTACAACCCATCCTACAGGAAGATACAAGACTGCAACAGGTCTTCCCTGAAGCACCCTTATTATCATACAGACAACCCCATAATCTCAAGAATATTTTGGTGAGGAGTAAAGTATTCAGCAGTACCACTGAATGCGGGACAAAACCATGCCAGGACGCAAGATGCAAAACCTGCGCAATGCTCTACACAGCGGACACAATACAAATACCACACAGGAATCGGGAATACAAAATCAGAGGAAGGTTCACCTGTTCCTCCAGCAATGTCGTGTACCTCATCATGTGCATGAAATGCCCAGGGGGCTGCTACTACATAGGGGAGACAGGGCAGGGGCTAACAAGAGAATGAACCTGCATCGCCACAGCATCACACGCGGAACAAGAGACGGTCCTGTCGGCGAACATTTCTCTGACTCTGGCCATAAGATGAACGATCTGAGGGTTGCCATACTCAAAGGTAATCTTAAAACACCGAAAGGTAGACGGTTGCATGAATACAAATTTATGCAACTGTTCTGGATACTTAACGGTGGCCTAAACAGAGATCGAAATTATATGAGTCATTACTGACACAAGTGAACTCTCTTCCCATGAGCGCAAAGGCCATGTCTGCACATACTGTGCTATATGTATGTACACACAGCTGTCTCTTAAACATACCAATACTCCTTGTTTTTCCATCCCTATACACCAATAGGGACCGCATAGTATCTACACACACTTCTAGTTATGCTACAATCTCTCACATTTCCACACCTACCCACACCATTTATATTAACTCCCACTCCACACACACCTTTTGTAAAGCACTGTATACACTGTGGGCTCTCCATTCATTTATATTCACACAGATACACACACACACACACACACTCTTACATCACTAACTTTCAGGAACCATTTAACACCTCTAGCCATGAATCACATCCCCACCGGGGGAGGACAAGCACAGATAACATTCCAAGAGACACTGTTTTGAAGCATACCCTTTGCTTGCTTCATTCATTGTAACATCGCGGAAGAAGAGATCAGTTTATCTTGAAAGGTCGCACAAATAAAAGCATTTCGTTAGCCACAGAAGCGTATCATCTATTTATTTTTTGATTATATATATATATAGTGGTCGACAATCACCCAAAAATCTACTCGCCGAACAAAAAAATCTACTCGCCACCTAGTACCGACACGTGTGTTGCTTGGGCCAATAGGAGCTCGCCACGATGTTAAATCCACTCGCCCGGGGCGTGCAAATGTATAGGTTTGTCGAACACTGTATATATGTATATATATATATATATATTTATATACTATATTAGTGAAAGCACTGTATGCCTGCCTGGATGTCCGGTGTCCCTAGGGGAAATCTCATTGGTCACTTGGGCCGCCCCCCGCCCCCGCACACCTCTCATTGGCCTGAGGCGGAGTGACGGGCCACACACACACACACACACAACACAGCAGCTCTATACACACACACACACACACACACACAACACAGCAGCTCTATACACACATACACACACACACACACACACACACAACACAGCAGCTCTATACACACACACACACACACAACACAGCAGCTCTATACACACACACACACACACACACACACACACAACACAGCAGCTCTATACACACACAACACAGCAGCTCTATACACACACACACACCCCCTCTGTCCGCCCCCCCCCCCATCACGCTGCGCCGCCCTGCACTGGCTCCCCGGACGGGAAGAGCGGCCCTCCCTACCCCAGCCGCTCCCTTACCTCCCCGGCGCTACCACCCGCTCAGGTAAGTCACTGTGCGTCCCCGCCATCAGCCTCAGGCCCACTGCGCGTCCCGCCCTCAGCCTCAGGCCCACTGCGCGTCCCGCCTCAGCCTCAGGCCCACTGCGCGTCCCGCCTCAGCCTCAGGCCCACACAGGGCGCTTCCTACCGCCCGCTCAGCCGGGACGCCACA